>NW_026942163.1:0-128732 GCF_024139115.2 Armigeres subalbatus
TTTCCCAATCACCACTGACGATCATCACAGATGTTACTTGGACCGCTACCTCCGCAGACATCGTCTGCGGTTTTGCTTTAAATCATCGTACGGTTGTCGGCATAGGCAGCGTTCAATAGAATTTGTTAAAACATTTTATAGTCAGAGCAGGTTTGTCGGCAGCGAGGAAAAATGAGAGAGGAAATTGAACTTGCACAATTCTGCTGTCACTGACGACAACCACTCAATGATTTACCGCTGATTTGCTACAGGCGTCATCTTTGTGAAAAAAAATTCTGCAGCAACTATTCGTTGACGACCGCCACTAGCTAAGATTCCTCTCAATGTCCCTCTCCAGTCACTAACAAAACCAAAGTAAGAATTTTGTGTGTAAATATCACTTGTGCGACAATTTCCAATACAGCAAACAAAACCTTCTTCTTTATAAAATGATGGTCCTGAAAAAGGACCGATTTAGTGCGCCATTCCCTATCAGTATGCGAGAAAATTTCGCTTTAGTACCGCTCCCACCGACGAAGAGATTTCTGCAGCAACCACCGCCGACGCCCATCATTGTTGGATGAATTTCGAAATCTTTATGATGTTGCTGACGACGGCCACACGACTATTTATAGCAAACCGGATCTGCAGCGTCCCCCAATTACGCAAAACAACACCACTGGTTGCTGGTTGCGTTGCTGTGAGCTGGGACCGGGTTGGGCCGCTCTCTGAAAAATCTCGAATAAAATGGTTGGCACGCAGTAGTAGTAGTAAAATTCTTCTTTATTTACACATTTTTTGTTCTACAATTTTTTTTGACATGTACAGTGATCGGCCGGCTTGGCCCTCCAACTTCAATTTTAATTATTATTATTATTATTATTTTTATGTTTCTACTTAATTTTTAAAATATAATGTATCATGACGGCCTTCAGGAGGCGCTAGTGTGTTTTTTAAAATTTGATAACCTAACTACTATGTACACTAATATTTACAATGAAAATTTGATAACCTAGATTGGAACTAGCGCCCTAAGCGCTTCTTGGTCCGAGTGCAAGCAACGGACCCTAAACTTTTCTTTACACTCACCAAAGCGTTCATGTAAGGTTTTTATTCCGGCCAGACGGTGAACCTCGGATGTTCTTGTCCTGGGAGGGGTGTTGAGGATCATCCTCAGGAATTTGTTTTGGACCCGTTGAAGTTTGGTGTGGTGGGTTTTAGCGCAGCTCTCCCAGACCGGCATGCCATATTCGATCACAGGGAGGATGATTTGCTTGTAGACAGCAAGCTTATTTTTCAGGGACAATGACGACCGGCGGTTGATCAAAGGGTACAGTAGTTTCAACAAGACGTTACACTTTGTCACCGTTTTGTCAACCTGCTGCCTGAAAATAAGCTTGCTGTCGAGGGTCAAGCCAAGGTAGTCGGCCTCATTGGCCCATTCCACAGTCGTGCCATTGAGGATGATTTTACAGTCCCCAGGCGGAACAAGTTTAGGGGATTTGAAGTGGGGGAAAATTATGACCTTAGTCTTCGCCGCGTTGATACAGATCTTCCAGCTGGTGAGGTACTCTGTCAGGGCATCCAAGCCTCGTTGGAGTTTTGCCACTAGCGCTCTGATCACTCTACCGTTGTAGACGATGGATGTGTCATCTGCGAACAGAGACAGAATGCCGCCTTCTGGAGGTTCTGGCATGTCGGAGGTGAACAGATTGAAAAGCAGGGGCCCGAGGATACTGCCCTGGGGGACGCCTGCGACGATGTTGTGCGCATTGGAACTCGCTCCGCTGATTGAGACCCGGAAATGTCCTTGCCGACAGGTAATTGTTGATGATTTTCACCAGGTAGCTGGAAGATTGTAGCGTTGTAGTTTGTACACCAGGCCATCATGCCATACATTGTCAAATGCCTTCTCGACATCGAGTAAGGCCATGGCGGATGTTTTCGAGACAAACTTGTTCCGTCTGAGGACGTTGGTAACTCGGGTCAGTTGGTGTACAGTTGACCGACCGCGTCGGAAACCAAACTGTTCCTCGAGCAAGATGTTGAGATTTTCGGCAGACTCAAGTAACCGATGATGAATAGCTTTTTCGAATAGCTTGGATAACCCTGAGAGAAGGCTGATGGGTCGATAACTTTTGGGGGAGGAAGGATCCTTCCCAGGCTTCTGGATGGTGATGACTTTCGCTGACTTCCAGGACGATGGGAAGTAGCTGAGCCGGAGACACTGATTAAAGATCAGCGAGAGGTGCTCAAAGAACGGAGCACTCATGTGTTTGAGCTCGAGATTCAGGATGCTGTCGAAGCCTGGGGCCTTCATGTTCTTCGACGATTTGATATAGGCCGTTAATTCGCCAGCTGAGTTCTCCAACTCCTCCGAGAAGTCGTTGTCAGATGAATGTTTTTTTTGCATACTCGTTGACGGCTGCTTCATGTGGACTGACGATGTTTTGTTCAAGATTGTGTGAGCTGACGAAGTGACGACCTATTTCAGCGTCCTTCTCTGCAGGAGCTATTAAGCGATTGTAAGACCCATTATTGTCTACAGGGATCACAGGTGGAATGGGCCGAGGCTTGGATTTTTGTATTTTGATAATTTTCCAGAACGGCTTAGCATAATCTAAGAGAGTGCGAATCTTATTCAAGAAATCGTTATTTTTGAGGTCCACCATTCTGGCCTTGATAATTTTTTGTGATTCGATTGCAGCGTGTTTTAAGCTCAGGCAGTCCAGTACGCTGAAACTGCCTGCGAGTGACATTCCGCAATCGAATCAAATCTTTGGTGAGTGTATCGATGTTTAAGGAGTTGCTTACCTGCCGAGCCGTCGGGACATGCTGCTCTCTGGCCACCGAGATTGCCTCTTCGATGGCGCACAGCTGGCGGTCGATACTTTCCGGCGTCTCC
This sequence comes from Armigeres subalbatus, assembly GCF_024139115.2. Lineage (NCBI taxonomy): Eukaryota > Metazoa > Arthropoda > Insecta > Diptera > Culicidae > Armigeres > Armigeres subalbatus. The sequence goes on from NW_026942163.1 coordinate 2,885, forward strand.
GGACGCACCTCGTAATCGACGGTGTTATCGACGCACTGCTGGAACCGCTGCCAGTTCACTCGGTGGTAGTTCCTCCGTAACTGCTGGTGCCGATTGACCGAGGAGCCCAGTTCCACCACCACCGGATAGTGATCCGAACTGAGCTCCTGGTATACAACCGGCTGCGAGACGTGGTCACTCAGGTTTGTTATGTAGAGGTCGATCGTTGCGTGGGCACCGGACCGACTCAGCCGAGTGCGGGAATCCGGGCTCAAGATCGTGTAGTGGCCTTCCTCCATGTCGTTGCTCCAGATGGTGCCGTTTCGATTGCCGCGACTGTTGCCCCAGGCTTGATGTTTGGCATTCAAGTCGTCAGCAATGATATACTGGCCTTGCCTCCGCGTCAGCTTGACGATGTCCCTCCGAAGGGCAGCCGATGATCCATCGCCGGCTTTGGCTTGCGTTGGACAGTACGCCGCGATGAGCGCGATTGTGCCGACCGAAGTGGTGATTTCGACACCGATGGCCTCGATGACACTGAGCTGGAAGCTTGAAAGCAGACGACAGTTGATGTAGCGAAGAGCGATGGCCACACCACCTCCCCTGGTCGGCCGGTCGAGTCGCACGATGCGGAAGCCCGGGATGTTGATGTTCACCTCCGGTTTTAGGTGCGTTTCGGTGATGAACGCCACGTCTATTTCCTTCTCCTCAAGGAAATCCTTCAGCTCAATTATTTTGCTCTTGAGCGAGCAAGCGTTCCAGTTGACCAGGCCCACCCTAGCAGCCATTTTCGATGATGAACATGCCAAGAGTGAAGACCTGGTCGAAGCGGGTTTTGCAGCCGCGCAGTCGAGTGGCGAGCTGCGCGAAGATCGGCATCAGTTGCTCCGGAGTGTACAGCGGAGCAGATTCTTCCGGTGGGACGGCTTCGTTCTCCGACTGCCGATGGAACCCAGGAGGAGGGAGCGGGAGCCATTCGCTGCCCGAGCAGCACAAGTCAGACAAAAATGGTTGCAGCAACTTAATTGTGACTGAATCCGGTCACATATAAGTAGCAGTAACTTATGTGGAACATGTGTGCTGCTAGGGTGGTGGATGGTGCCGACGATGTTGGAGCTTGGACCGATGCAGCTGCCGCTGCCAGTCTCTTGTGCGGCTGTACCGGTGGGAGTATTCGAATCACACGACGGGGAGCCGGGATGGCTGGAAAGTTCACCTCGTTGATTAGAAGAACACGGTTCTTCTTCGGCATGGTCCTGGTGGAAGCCTTCTTCCGGATTTCCAGGAACTCGGCTCGCTTTGGGCAGCCCTTTGTGGTGGCCCGATGTTTGTCGCCACAGTTGGCGCACTTGGGATCGGCCACCTCCATTTTGTCGCACTCGTCAGTCGGATGGGGTTCGCCACACTTGTTGCAGCGCGGCTTCATGCGGCAGTTTCTGGTGCCGTGCCCGAAATTGAAGCAGTTGGTGCATTGCGTGACATCGCGGTGCACTGGCCGATATCGCTCCCAGTCAACGACGGTGTAATTTATAACGCCAACCAGCTTCAGGTCCTTCCAGGTAGTGGAGCCGTGCTCCAGATGGATCAGGTAAAGCTGGTCGCGATATTTCCTCGCCTTGTCGTGACGAGCGATCTTGTGGACGGCTACTGGCTTCAGTCCGCAACTTTCAAGCTCTGCTTGGAGCTCTTCCTCCTTCATGTCGTGAAGTCCTCGCAGCAAAGCCTTGAGCGGCTTCGTGCCGGGATGGTCATGAGTGTAGTACTCATACTTGTGGACCTCGAGGAACTCCACGACGGATTGATGATGGTCCCTGTTGGCCGGCATCACTTTCACGCCCTCGCTGCAGAGCCGAAAAGTACATTTCAGCCCCTTAGCGACCATTAGTCCCACTTCTTTGTTTTTTTTTTTTTTTTTTTTTTTTTAATAAATTTTTTCTCTTTAATTCAAAGGTAATTTGACATGTTGAGTGGTTAGCTGATTTAGCTCTACAGCTCTAGTTTTTCTTTTCTTTTTGTATTTAAAGATATCATATTTTGCCTAAGCCTAGTTAAAGAGATCATCAGTAATGACGCTTGATTTTTGAATTGAATAATTTTATAACCTACCTAACTACAACTACTTAAAATAAATACCAGTTATTAACCTTAGTAAGATGTTGGGGTCAATATGACCCAAAACGAAACTTCAAAGTAGAATAACTTTTTACCTGATAATCCGATCGTTCTGAAATTTCTTGACTTTTAATATTTTGTGGAAATGAAGCATCTGACATGAAAAAAGTATTTTAAGGTGCAACAGGAACGACCCCACAAAAAAAGTTACGAATAAGATGTTAGGGTCATATTGACCCAGAAATGTAAATGCTTATAAAACAGTCAAATTCTAACCGAATTACAAAGTTTATATACCGTTCGAAAGATAAACTCATCAATTTTGTGGCTAACCAGCATATCACCGGTTCTGGAGAGAATGGCCACCGGGAAACGACTTCCACGGGGACCTTGTCGGTCATATAAGGAGAGCATAAAAATCGCTTCATATATGCCTTTCGATGGCTAATTCTTCATATATTCACTTAAAACGGTTTTGTATGGTCCATGAGAGGGCTTCCGATGAAAGTGGCCACTCCTGGTACATGCAAGGTGCCCCCGGGGAACCCGCAGGAGGGGACATTTCCGTTTTAGCACCAAAATATACCGTGCGGCGGCTCTGTCGTCACGATTTTCCACAAAATAGATGATAATGCGCTTGAAATCGATGAAAGACCAAATTGGCCACTTCTGGTACATGCAAGGTGCCTCCGGGGAACCCGCAGGAGGACATTTCCGTTTTAACTTTACCAAAATATGCCGTGCGGCGGCTCTTTTGTCATGATTTTCCACCAAACAGATGGTTATGCGCTTGAAATCGATAAGTGACCACATTGGCCACTCCTGGTACATACAAGGTGCCCCCGGGGAATCCGCAGGAGGGGAAATTTCCGTTTTAGCACCAAAATATACCGTGCGGCGGCTCTGTCGTCATGATTTTCCACAAAATAGATGATAATGCGCTTGAAATCGATAAAAGACCACATTGGCCACTCCTGGTACATACAAGGTGCTCCGGGGAACCCGCAGGAGGGGACATTTCCATGTTAGCACCAAAATATACCGTGCGGCGGCTCTGTCGTCATGATTTTCCACAAAATAGATGATAATGCGCTTGAAATCGATAAAAGACCAAATTGGTCACTTCTGGTACATGCAAGGTGCCCCCGGGGAACCCGCAGGAGGACATTTCCGTTTTAGCACCAAAATATGCCGTGCGGCGGCTCTTTTGTCATGATTTTCTACCAAACAGATGGTTATGCGCTTGAAATCGATAAGTGACCACATTGGCCACTCCTGGTACATGTAAGGGGCCCCCGGGGAATTCGCAGGAGGGGAAATTTTTTAGCACGTTTTAGCACCAAAATATACCGTGCGGCGGCTCTGTCGTCATGATTTTCCACAAAATAGATGATAATGCGCTTGAAATCGATAAAAGACCACATTGGCCACTCCTGGTACATACAATGTGCCCCGGGGAACCCGCAGGAGGGGACATTTCCGTTTTAGCACCAAAATATGCCGTGCGGCGGCTTTTTTGTCATGATTTTTCACCAAACAGATGGTTATGCGCTTGAAATCGCTAAATGACCACATTGGCCACTTCTGGTACATGCAAGGTGCCCCCGAAGAACCCGTATTAGAGGACATTTCCGTTTTAGCACAAAAATATGACGTGCGGCGTCTTTTTCGTCATAATTTTCCACAAAATAGATGATTATGCGCTTGAAATCGATAAGTGACCACATTGGCAACGCCTGGAACCTATGAGGAGCTCCCAGGGAACCCGTAGAAGGGGACATTTCCATTTTTACACCAATATAAGCCGTGCGGCGGCTCTTTTGATGTTTTCCCATCAAACAGATGGACGTGCGCTCGAAATCGATAAGTGACCACATTGGCTACATTTGAAACCTATGAGGCTTCCTCGGAGAACACGTAGAAGATGACATTTCCATTTTTACACCAACATATGTCATGCGGCGGCTCTTTCGTCGTGATTTTCCTCCAAATAGATGCCCTCGAAATCGATTATTGACATATTGTCCACCCTTAGAACCTATGAGGTGCCCCCGGGAGCCCGTAGAAGAGTACATTTCCATTTTAACACCAAAATATGCCGTGCGGTGGCTCTTTCTTTGTTATTTTCTACCAAACAGATGGTCATGTGCTTTGAGTTGATTAGTGATATTATCTACTCTTGGAATCTTTGAGATGCCCTGCGAACCCGTAGGAGAGGATATTTTCATGGTTATATCAAATGTACTGTGCCGCTTGCGGCAGCTGTATCTTCGTCTATCATTGACTACCCTGGCCATAAGTCTTCAAAAAGTTGGTTGTGCGCTTGAAATTGCTCTTCATTTGAAATTGAGTACTGAGTCAAATTGAAAAATAGTTTCTGGGCTACTGTGATGATTCCTTCGAACAGCTCTCCAAGGATTTTCTATTCCGCATCTCGATATTACCATTAGTCGATGGTCCCTTCAATATCGGCTCATAGAAGTTTGAGGTTTTCACCGATCGCCGTGGACAATGATATGAAAACGCAACATTTTGATATAAAAAAAATCTCTCCTTCTGTGAGACTCCTGCGGGTACCTTGTAGGTTGTAGATATTAAGTTCAGAATGAATGACCTATTTGATAGAAAAAAAAACAAGATTAATCTACCTAGTGGTGATGGTGCCTTTATCGTTCGTTCAAAAGGGTTGAGAAATATATAAGAAAAGTCTAATATAACAGTAATAGGTAGATAGCTCTTATTTTTCATATTTGTTTATTTGCATTCTAAAATTTTGAGCATAAGTGCCAGAAAAGTGATTTTCCCATGCAGCTGCTGAAATTAGTATTTTGGCCATAACTTCGGAGCCCATAGTCCGATCTGGCCAATTTTCAATAGGAAACAATAGGGTAAGATATTCATCGAATGCTATGTACTGCGAGCAATTCGGTTGAGGAAAAGTTCCTAAAAAGTGAGTGAGATTTTGTGTGCACAGACACTTTCAATGGATTCTTCACGGCACTCCACAATTACCGAAAGTAGGCCTGGGGTTCCCCCAGGTTGATATTAGATTTCAAGAGCATAACCAACTATTTGATGGAAAATTATAGTGAAAGAGCCGCTGCACGGCATGTCTTTAAGGGCCGATGTCCACGTAAAGCTTTTTCACGCTGCTTGCACGAAAACGTCTGCACGACTACATTTGATGCCGGGTACTTTGCGTGGACGCGGCGTGCACGCAGCTTGAAAACACGCTACGTGGGCATCGGCCCTAAGTATGCGTAAGAGTAAGCACGGAAATGTCCTCTCCTATGAGCTCCACGACGGTACTTCATAGGTTCCAAAATGGAAAATGTGGTCACTTATTCATTTCGGTATAAAAACAGAAATGTCACCATCTACGGGTTCCCCGTGGGCATCTCATTGGTTCCAAGAGTGGCCAATGTGGTCACTTATCGATTTCAAGCGCATAATAATCTATTCTATGGAAAATCATGACGAAAGATCCGCCGCACGGCATATTTTGGTGCTAATACGGAAATGTCCCTTTCTACGGGACTACGGGACAGCGCATGGTCATTTATCGATTTCAAGCGCATAATCATCTATTTTGTGGAAAGTCATGACAAAAGAGCTACCGCACGGAATATTTTGGTGTTAAAACGAAAATGTCCCCTTTTACGGGTTCCCCGAGGGCACCTCATAGGTTCCAAGAGTGGCCAATGTGGACACTTAGCGGTTTCGAGCGCATTATCATCTATTTTGTGGAAAATCATGACGAATGAGCCACCGCATGGCATATTTTGGAGTTTAAACGGAAATATTCCTTTCTATGGGCTCCCCAAGGGCACCTCATAGGCTCCAAGAGTGGCCAATGTGGTCACTTAGCGATTTCGAGCGCATTATCACCGCACGGCATATTTTGGAGTTTAAACGGAAATATTCCTTTCTACGTGTTCCCCGAGGGCACCTTGCATATACAAGGAGTGGCCAATGTGATCATTTATCGATTTCAAGCGCATGCCCATCTGTTTGGTGGAAAATCATGACGAAAGAGCTGTCGCACGACGTATTTTGGTGTTAAAACGGAAATGTCCCTTTTTACGGGTTCCCCGGGGGCACCTCATAGGCTCCAAGAGTGGCCAATGTCACTTATCGATTTCAAGCGCATAACCATCTGTTTGGTGGATAATCATGATAAAAGAGCCGCCGCACGGCATATTTTGGTGCTAAAACGGAAATGTCCCCTCCTGCGAGTTCCCAGGGGGCACCTTGCATGTACCAGGAGTGGCCACTTTCATCGGAAGCCCTCTCATGGACCATACAATATCGTTTTAAGAGAAAATATGAAGAATTAGCCATCGAAAGGCATATATGGAGCGATTTTTATGCTCCCCTTATATGACCGACAAGGTCCCCGTGGAAGTCGTTTCCCGGTGGCCATTCTCTCCAGAACCAGCATATCACCACATAGCCACAAAATTGATGAGTTTATCTTTCGAACGGTATATAAACTTTGTAATTCGGTTATAATTTGATTGTTTTATAAGCATTTACATTTCTGGGTCAATATGACCCCAACATCTTATTCGTAAGTTTTTTCTAATATCCGAAGAAGGTTAAATAACCGGGGTTTTCTTCAGGTTTTTTTCAACAACCATTTTCTATAACAAACATACCGAGCGTGAGAATTTGCTCAAATCGAGTTTTACAGCTCCGCAATCTCGCTGCTAGTTGATTAAGTATCGGCGCTAGTTGCTCTGGTGTGTACAGCGGAGCCGATTCTGCAGATGGAAGCTGTTCTCCTTCGTTTTGCCTCTGGAATCCAGGAGGGGTTGATGGTAACCATTGCATGTTTGTTGAGGATGGTGCAATAGCCGAAGCTGGTGTCTCACGATGTCGAGGAGTTAACTCGGGAAAGTTTTGGGTGTTGTACGCCGGTGGTTTTTGTCTTACCGGTTGACTCTTCTTGCTGGCCTTTCTTCTAATCTCAACAAATTCCGTTCGTTTGGGGCACTCCTTTGCGGTGGCTTCATGATTATCACCGCAATTAGCGCACATAATATCTATCTGCTCCATGTCAGGATTCTTGGCGATAATGAAAAAGAGGCACTTCTCGGTATGATGGTTATCGCCGCACTTAGTACACCGCGGGGCCAGATTGCAGTTCCTGGTGCCATGTCCGAAGCTGCAGCAGTTCAAACATTGCGTCACGTCCCTGTGTTTTGGTCTGTATCGTTGCCATTCTACGACAATGCTGTCGATTACCTTCACTGTACTCAGTTCCTTGAATGAAATGGAACCGTGTTTCAAATGAACCAAGTAGAGCTGGTCACGGTATTTGCGTGTTTTGTCCTGTCTGGTGATTTTGTACACACCGGTGGGAATCAGTCCGTTTTCCATTAGTAGCTTCTTCAGTTCCTCGACGGGGAGATCATCGAGGCCACGTAGCACAACCTTCAGCGGCTTGTCGCTGGGAAATGTCATGGGTGAAATATTCATATTTGTTTTGCATCAGGACATCCAGCAGTATGTGATGCTGGGGCTTCGAGTCAGCTGTCAGCTTTAATCCATCCGAACACTGCTTGATGGTGCATTTCAAAGTGCCTCTTCCGATATGGTCGCGAAGCGCGGAGCGTACAATTGGGGTGTTCCCTTGACAAATATTGGCGGGCACTTCTCCTTCCGCTCGGGCTGACTGTCACGGTGTTGCAGTTTCTGTTTCTTTTTAACCAGTGGATCACCGGCATCATTGTCTTGCAGAGCGGAGTAGATGTTGTTGATAAACACCTTCTTCCTCGCGCCTTTGTTTGCAACCGAATCGGCTGCCGCGTCACCCATAACGGGATTGGAAGCAACACTCGTTAAAGCGTGCACTTTCAAGAATATCGAAGCGGGACGAAATAGAAAACAAAAGATAACCACGAAGCAACCGATTTGATCGGTAGTCGGGCACTGACTGACACTTCTTTGTTGTCCGGTATGGCTGCAAATATTGTGTAACCGTCAAACACTCACCAAAGGGGCGTGGCTACAGGTTCAACTTTATTGATTACAAAAAAGCAGCTCTTCAGCGCGCGCGAGCCATTTCGTTCGAGATGTCGCGAAAAGCAGATTATGGTCCCACCATCGGCATCGGCGGAGCTCCTACCGGAAATTTTATTCCCGGCAATGGTGTGGGTCGCGCGGTCGTCGTCATCAACATCAGCGCTCAAATCAAATTTTCTTGTCTGAAGTTCTAACGATCGGCTACCATGAAAGTGGCTCTTAGGGAGCGTCCACAAATTACGTAACACTTAGAGGGGGGAGCGGGGTTTGGCGAAGTGTGACGACCCATACATAATTTTTAGATGCTTCATACAAAAAGTGTGACATAGGGGGGAGGGGGGTTGAAAATGCTCAATTTTTGCGTTACGTAATTAATGAATCTTCCCTTAAGGTGACTCGGGGAGGCACTACACATCGTGTTATTTTTCCTATCTTTTGCCTCTTTTTAACATTGTCACCTCGTAATTTTGGAGTGGCGTATTTCGGTTTTCAGTTGTTTGATGTACATAACTGTAAATGTATCAGCATGTAGATTGCGAGTAAGCACGCGCTGATACTTTTTCAAAATCATATTTGTTGAAAAAAAAAATTAAGCATTCAATGATAATCAATAGTATCGATAAAATTGGCAAATTGCTGAAGGATTTCCGAATCGATTGATAAGCAAATGTCGAAAATCCATCGAAAGATAAAGACGCTATTAGCGTTTGTAATCTATCCTAATTTTTGTGCAGGTCTCGAATTTGGAAATTTCCTTTTTACACCCTGTATCTGAGTCTTCCCCTTAGACGTAGTTTACGTCAAAAAATCTGTAGCAAACCTCAATACTGACGCCATACAATTTTCTTCAGTCATAATGCGAATCAATTGTTTGCATGGTCTCCTTCCGATACTTGCTTGGGATTCAACTACCGACGTTAGCGTTGCGCTTTGAATAAAGTTCATCTCGGAACCGATTTCTTTTTCAATCATCAACAGGAAAAATACAAAGTTAGAGTCTCGCGGGAAAATTTCATGTTGTGCCGACAAAATCCAAATCGTTGCAAACGTCACATTAGTGAATAATTTGCTGTAGCAATCTTTTGCTGACAGCCTATGCTCGGACCGGCACTAATGCTATGATTCCACTACCGATGCCAAACAATTATGCTTTGTTCTATGCAGTGTTGTGCTGAATCATTATCAGACGATAATGATTTCGATTTTCATGTGAAAACTTTTCACGTGAAAACAGTAGGCGAGTTGTCACCGGCGACAACTTCTCAAATTTTGTACTCAAACGATAATAAACACAGAATTTTCATTCAAACATTAATCTTTACTAATATCAGCTAATTGTCAACAGACCCGTTGTATCTTCTATTCTATGAAGAAAGTTCGTCTAATATCAACATTCTCAATCACTAAAATCATATAACTCCGAATTACGCTAGAAAATTTCACCCAAGAATTTTCCAGTTCCTAGCGGTTGCACTTTAGAAAAATTATTTCAACTTAACCTTCCTCCCAAATATAATGACGGTCCTGAAAAGAACCGATTAATTTCCACTTATGTGCCTTATTAACAGCGGCCACTGGGCTGCGCGACCGCCATCCGATGATTCGGCTTATCGAACGCCGTCGATTGCCATATCCGCCGAAGATGGGACACGGATGCAAATGCTGTGCTGCTGCTGCCACGACCGCCACCACCACCGAGCGAAAAAAATTCATCCGCACCACCACCGCTGAGACAGCCGTTGTCACTGGGACCGCTTCTGGATGCCCTGGTCCGCTTTCCGTGACATCCAGAATGAAAATAACGCGCGCACGCGAAACACGGGGCTTTTTATACACAGGGAAAACGAAGCACTGGACCAAAGGCCCGTACGTTACTGCAATCTGATGTCCGTGTTGGGGATTTATGAACGAGATTGAATTTTTCACCCGGTTTGGAAAGAAATAACATTTTCAATAGTTTAACGTTGATAATCAATAGTATCAATATAACTGGCAAATTGCTGGAGAGTTTCCGAATCGATTGATAAACAAATGTCGAAAATCCATCGAAAGATAAAGACGCTATTGCCGTTTGAAGTCTTACATGATTTCGTGACGGTCCCCAATTTGGAAATTTTCATTTTGCACCCTGTATCCGAGGCTTCCCCTTAGACGTAGTTCACGTCAAAATTCAGGAAGTATCTGTCCGGTCACGAAATATTAGCCTCGACAGTGGCAACCTTCCCACTGAAGGACTGCCTGAAATAAACCACAAGTTGGCTCAGCAGGGGATGTAGACTGTATCTCAGCCTTTCCACTGAAGGGCCTTCTAATCCGTGCGATAGCGACTGAAGGAGAACATTATTTTTAACTCTTAGAGCCTTGAAAAAGGCTGTTTGCTTCGGCTAAGTGCAAAAAGTAAGAAAACGACCTCTTCAAATAACCGCGAATTTCTAGTGATGGTATAAAAAAGACTGAATGCTCTGCGAGCGAATGCACTTTTCTTTTATACCTTATTTTGAATCTTCTCTGCTTCCCAATTGGTGGGCCAATCAGCTAGTGTCTTATATCCCGCTTCTTTGTCAGCCAAAGCGTCATCATCATCAACGCGTTCGAGAAGGGTTTCTTCTTTTTCACGCTTGTTGCTCGCTGCTGGCGTCTATTTCCTAACGGAACCTTTCGCTAGATACAGGCCAATAAGCCGGGCAAGCGAGCTGAGAATTGCAGTTCAGGTGAGAAGTACGTGTTCTTTTCTGAGACAACATTGTTAGTAGTAGATGGAAGGAAACACCCGGACATGGGATTTCGGGTGATAAGATTTAGAATTGGTAACATGGGACGATCATTCAGTCACGTTCGCTTTGTGTGCGGTCAGTAGCAAACAATGTTTATCTAGATATTTTTTGATCAATGCCAAAAAACCCAACATTTGATGAAAAATCGATTGATAGTTTATTAATGTTGTAGCTGTAATCGGTGTTTTCTTTATCCAAATAAGATTAAGTGAGAGATTTGGACATCTTATGAATCTTTAAAGGCATGGTCAAGCGAAGTCCTTCGTCCACTTCGCGGTTAAATCAGAAAAAAATATCTACTGTTAGTTTTGACGCTATTTATGAAAATCACGCATAAAATTTTATCTCTAGAATATTGGATTTGGCACCCAAGTACAATTTCTATCCCGAAGGGTATTGAAAGCATTGATATTGATCTCTATTATTGGCTCTCTGAAGAACCGTTTGTTTTTTGGACATACATGATGCATAATGTGGCTTTTCTTCAGCCTGTCTCGGCTCAGCACCGATGCCGGCCGGTTTCGGCTCGACTCTGCTGCTGCTGCCGGTATCTGCTCAGCATTGCTGCTTTGTCGGGTCTGTAGGGTGGACTGCTGATGTGCTGGCTAGGTTTCGGATGATGATGGTCGCTTCGATGGTGACGAGCCGAAAAAGCGGTAGGTGCAGACTTCATTCCCTACTAAAAGTGCTGTTCCATCGATGATGCAGTTGCTTCGCTTGCCCCGGTCAGAATGAAAGGAAAAAATCGCGTTGCGCTATTTTTATGGGTTCTCGGCAGACCCAGCGGCTGCTCATTCGCTGGTGTCTGCACCAATCAGAACGTGGTAATGGAATGATGCAAGAATTATGCGGTACCCATATTTATAGGTTCCCTTGATCTCAATGTTTTTCATTGAAAACAGTGTCATGCCTATTGAAACAAGTTTTTCGGGTCTTATCAAGCATGGACATGGAAGGCATACTTGAAATCTGTCGATTGAGGGGCTTACCGCAGAAATTCGTCCACTGAGACGAACGCTATTAACGTTTAAAATCTTTCAACACAGCGTAACGCGGTCGATTTGAATATTTTGAAATTACACCCGGTATAGTAAAGAGAGACGTAAGTCCTACGTCAAAAAATGATGGTCAGCTGTTAGACGAATTACGAAGAATGATGATGCCTTGGCACAAAAGATGAAATCAATGCGATGTTTGAATGATTAGCTTGAGCTTGAGCTTGAGCTTGATTGACTGCTCGTAGTTGCTACTCCATTATGACCAGATCAGCTGTTCTTGCACAGGGAACCAACAGATGTTTGCTTGGGACTAGCTCACATCTTCAATGTACAAGTACTGGTGATCTCATTTGTTAGGTCATACTGGCGCCTGCCACGTCAGAATGCAAGTCAATGTAGGGAAGGGGGAGGAAATGATGATGCAATCACTCGCCCACCGCAAGCCGAATATACCTCTGCACTTGCCACGAGTTCATGCGGAATTTATTGGAATTTTTTGGGATAGGTTCGCGAGAGGCAGAGGTCCGTCTTGGTTAACGAGCTGCCAATGTGATAGATAGGAGAAAGCAACTGAAGGAATTTCTAATTGTATGTAGGAAACGAGCTCTATAGCTCATTTCCAATTCTAGCAGATTACCGTTAGAATACTCAAGTTGAAGATATAAGAATAGTAATGGAAACGGTATGGAAGTCCATTTCCAGTTCTAGCGATTGCTAGAACATGAGAAATATAGAGAAAGATACAAAGTAGGAGAATGGAGCGGACCTGGGATTGAACCCACGACCTCCTGCGTATGAGGCAGAAGCAGTAGCCATATGACTACCAAGCCCGCTAATATGCTAATATGCTAATGCGATGTTTGAATGTTTAGTGAGCATGAGCATGAGCATGAGATGACCGTACAATTCGTAGTTGCTACTCCGTGATTGACCTGAACTAGCGGAATTGCACAGGGAACCAACAGATGGGACTTGGGATTGGAACTCCATCCTCAATGTGCACGTTCCGAAAGCTCAACTTTTAATGGGTCAATAACGGCGCCGGCCACGTCCTTACGATCATCTAGGGAAGGGAAGGAATGTTAATGTAACAACCGTTGTTTTAGAGACCGACGAATCGTCTGCATCTCTACGGTCGTTACGGGAAGGAGTATTGTAAGTAGGGGAAGGAAGTGTCATTACTTAGATCAGGATTCACCTTGGTAAGTGATGTAATCCAAGTAACTAGCATGTTAATGTTGACGCGAGAACAAAGTATAGATCGGTTACAACGTATTTTGTTGTGTTCTTGTTCACCCAACGTAAGGGCAGACAATCATTCGCTCCGGTAGCGCTATTGCTAATTAATCTTAAGTGTCCGCGATAATCAGTTATCGTGATTGTTTTATTCATCTAACGCGAGGAAAAATTATCAATATCTTAGCGATAATTAAATCTATACTAGAACAATTATTTCACGAAGCTCGAAAATTTTTTATTTCGAACGTCAAAAATTTACCTTTCGGACCTCGGACGGTTTTGCATATTAACACGAACCATTTGCATTTCAGTACCGTCATATGGGGGAAGATGATCATTGGGACGAAGATGATCATTTAATTGAAGGACCTAATTTTTTCATGAAATGGTGGTCTAGTAGATCAAAAATTATAATCTGTTTAAATAATGTTAGAGCTAAGTAGAAAATCCGAGTTTTTCGATTATAATCATAAAAGGTTTGTTCGTGAAAGAAAGACAGAGATAGTCATAAATGACGCTAGTTTCAACATTTATTCAAATAATCTAGTGTATCTTGACGGCTAGGTCATAATGATTTTAGTAGAGTTGTCTTGATCAACTTTACCCCAAACCAGATTACTCAAAAAATTTGTGAAAATTTAATTTATTAAAATTAAAATTTAAACACACATTGTTATTGCATGTTTTGTCTTAAAAGTGATCATTTTCCCCCCAGATGACGGTACAACTTAGATAATTTGTACAATACACCAAAAAAAAATTACACGTATCCAATATACAAGATCATCTCGAAGAATGAAAGGCAAATGTGGCTATCATCCATTTATTGACTTACACTGAGAATTCCGGTAAGATATTAAATGTATAATACCAAACAAAGAAAAAACGTGTACTCATGGCTTATGATCCTGCAGAAGAAAAAAAAAACAGAATCGGCAGTCATATAAATATCAAACTCGTCAAAAAATATATGTATGAATTATATAGACCTCAAAATTTTCGTGTTCGTTCCTCGTTAGACAATCGGAAACAGTTGCAACACCGTACAATATTAGGGATGCCAGGTGATATTTTCGAATGTCTTCACAGTCGAGTAAAATGTCTTTAAATATCTTCAACATTAAAACTCATCAGCGAAAAATAGAACGAATTTTTTTTTGAGCCAAGATCTTTCTAAAATTCCTATATAGCCATAATCGTTACACATAGATAAGTAGGGTGATTCATTCCGATGCCCTACACTGCAATAAAAAAGGTTTCACACAGAAGACACTAAAGTATTCTCTTTTGACTATAAACTACTCAATTATGACTCCAAAATCCGGCCTTTTGTGGGATAACGGTTTCACGCACAAAGAGGTACAAATATTATGTGAAACTATGTTCCTCAAACGATTAATTTATATCTAATGCGATGTTATTATTATATTATGTCATTATTATATTTTTTTGCTAGAACATAATAAATAAAGAGAAAGATAAAAAGTAGGAGAATGGAGCGGACCTGGGATTGAACCCACGACCTCCTGCGTATGAGGCAGAAGCAGTAGCCATATGACTACCAAGCCCGCTAATATGCTAATATGCTAATGCGATGTTTGAATGTTTAGTGAAGACTAACTCATTCATTATTTTTTCAATCTTAAACATTCACTCACTCACAGTATCACACATTCACATATTCGTTAAATCTTTTTTCTCATCTTCCCACAAACTGATTCTCTTATACATTCACTTATATAACCTCTAACTCTTTCACTTTTGCACTCAATCACATTCTCACTCATTCACTTAGTCACTAACTTACACACATATTGGCTCGTTATCTCATTAGCTAACTTCCTTACCCACTATTATACTTTTACATTTGCTTACTCACCCACTGAATCACTTATTCACCTACCCACCCACTATCTCGCATACTCACTTAGTCACTAACTCACTCACTTTCTCACCTATTGATTAATTCGTCCGTTTTCTATTCTTACTCAAATAATCATCAATTACTCACTTATTCATTTGCTTCCTCACTAATTGATTAACTAGTCCTTTTACTAACTCACTCAATCACTCATCCCTCTCGTTCGTTACTCTCAAGCTCTTTACTCACTCACTTATTCACTGACTTAATTAATAACTCACTTACTCCTTCACTCACTAACTCTCTTACTAACTTAATTACTTATTCACTCACTTACTCACTCACTCATTAACTTACTCGCTCACTTACTGACTCACTCATTTAGTCACTCACTTCCTCATCCACTCACTTACTCTTAATTACTTGCCCATCCACTCACTTACTCACTCTATCATTTACTCACTCACTCATTTACTCACTCGCTAACTCACTCACTCACTTAAGCAGTCACTCATTCTCTCATACGATTCTATCATCATTTATTGGTTTATCGCGTTCATTTACTCATTTATTCATATTATTATTCATCTTCCATTCACTTGTTCGCTTACTCACTTACTTGCTCACTCACTTATTCGCTCACTTCCTCACTTACTCAATCCCTCACTTACTCACTCAATTACTCATTTACTCACTCACCCACGCACGTGGGCAATCTGCACCCTCATCAACTACCATTTTGATCGGGTTCCATATACAGTCATATATTTATTATACGATGCACTGGGGTCGCTTTTTACGCAATTTGTTTTTGGTTGTTTTTGGCACTTGGAACTAATAAAACTTCACGTTTATCGCTCGAAAAAATCTACAAAATCTTCGAAAAATTAGCTGAAATTGAAAAAGTCGTGGAATTTGAGGTGACCAAAAAAATATGAAAATCAACCGCGTAAAAAGCGAGCTCGGTGTATATGAAGGTCATGTTATCCTTAAAACTATTTTTATATCACAATAACCAAAAAACAAAGTAATTTGAGTAGTTTCAACAAATAAAATAGTTTATTCCGGCTAGATTGGCAAAATACCCCTATGTGCGGCGGTGTGTGACGATAGAGTGTTGACGACAACACTACTGATCAAGTTTTCTCGGCCGATGGCAGCAGCGGTTAAGCGTTTGGTATTCCTGCTGACATCGATTCATAATGTTTTATACAATCATAAACTCCCAGTTGAACCGCTCAAGAGGAAATTTACATCTAACATTGTGAATGGATCTTTTCAGAACCACTAATATACTTACTAAAGAGTTTTTGGCAATAGAATCATTTTGAAAATGTAGTACAATCAACTAATTAGAGAGCGTTTGCGTGACAATTTTATTAATTCGCGTTCATGGCGATGAATTGTTACAAAATTCTGTCTTCCTCGCTCACGACAAAAGAAAATGCGTTTCTTATTCTAAGATTTCAACGAAATTTTTTGAAATTTCTCCATTAGAATTCCAAAAATTGTCACTGTTTTGATTCTAAATATTTCAATTTAAAATTTGATTTATTTGTTGATGTGAATAGGTAAATAGCTACTGAATTTTATGTAACTTTCAAACGTTTGTATAAAGCTTTTGAATAGTCTTGGTTAACGTGATTTTGTGTTTCAGCAAATATACTCTATTACCACTATTACCACTCTAGCTAATTTGAAGAGTTAACGCAGTAGCGTCGCGGTATCACAAAAGACAAGCAATGTAGTGAAGAGACATTGCGAGGGGTGCTTAAACGTATCATTCAATGTGCAGCTTAACATGTCGAAATAATGTGCTAGAAATCATCAAATTTTATCTTGAGCGGTCGGTAGAGAACCAGCATCCAGCGACAGGGACAGGCCTGTCAATAGTCATCGTCGCAGCAAGAAAAACCGCAGTAGCGACGAGATTTATTGTCTTCATTGCTATTCGACGCATCGTCAATGACGCGCACAACATTAGCTTTCGTCGTGCAACCAAATCGTCATGACGACAGCGAAGAACGAAGATTTCATACCATTATTTTTCAAGTGGCAGCTGCCCTGCGAACATTTTTATTATTTCTTTGTGAAAATGAATTTGAAGTAACGTATGAAGATATTATAAATGCTATCGAAACATTTATGTTACCAAAGTTTGTACTATTTCTTTATTTTAGACGTCATTATGTTTTTAACTACTCCGTCAATAATGACGTGCAATCGATTATGTGAAGAAGTGACGATGGAAATCATCATAACTTTTGACTGCGCGGTTTTTGACTTCGTGGTAGGCATGCGACATGAAGAAACCGAATAGGTGTCGCGTCGGGAAATGTTATGACGAAGACTATATTTTTTTCGCTTTCTTCATACGACGAGAATGACTATTGTCAGCCCGGACAGGGATGCTGATATTGTCGTCTCTAGAAATCAAAGAATTATCTTTTTACATACTTTCATCAATGACAAAAAAAACCAACATTAGATGAAAAACCGATTGATAGCTTTCCATTTTGATATTTTTTCTCTAGATTGGTAACGAAACTTGTAATAATGCTTATGAATAATGCTGAGCAAAATATGTATTTTTACATGCATGGTCAAGCCAAGTCCTACGTCCACTTCCGGTTATGTCACAGACATTACCCACTGTTAGTTTTTTTTAAATAGATTTATATTGGCCCTATATCGCGGTTAGGCGTAATATAGTGCTAATGGTTACTTAGGAATTCATTAGATTCCTATGAAATCAAGAAAACCTAAAACAAGTTAGTTCATGAGCTAATCTTTTGAAAATCATGCGATATTTTGTACTCAGTGTACAAATAAAAACAGCAAATCATAAGACGCCCTATGAGTATCACAATTGTTTCTTCTGTCCTTATTTTATAAGCAAATCTTATGGCGTTCACTGATGATTTTTTCTCAGTGATACGCAAAACATTTCTTACCAAATTCAGCAGGTACATATTTGTCACCGACCGCATCCTTTTATTCATCAGCGTCAGGATCACCAGCGAATTGCTTACCACCGATATCAAAAAAACAACCACATACAGCGGGATAATCAAATAGTACTGAAATGTCAAATCGTCACTAAAACGGCTACCGGCTGCCGTCGCACTGGAATTATCTCCCACGCTGGACGCCGTTTTCCCAACGGTAGTTTCCCCCGCCCAATCGCTTACGAAAGATGGCAAATTCACGGCGTTGCTCCAATTGCTGTGGATTGTCAGCACGGATGTTGTGTAGTTGCCGGCATTGGGAAACAGGGATGACAGATCCGCCATGTTGGGTGGGAGCTGAGTTGGGCCGTAGGAAAAATTATGGTGAGGCATTAGCTGCTCGATCATGGATTTCATCTTCAAGAAACGCTCATACTGCGTGAGCGGGCTGGATGTCGTTGTCGGTGGAGGTGATTTCAACTCCACGCCGTATACGAAGGGGATCTCTGTCGTCATTATTCTGACTAAGGATTGAGCCGGGCCGGTCGATTTTGAACGGATCGGATGGTATGATTTGTAATCTCTCTGATACCGGTTTGCTTCTGTGACTGCCAGTTGCGAACCTGTTAATGAAATTGAAATAAATCTTATTCAGATGATGTGTTTTACTATGCAACGCGAGACATAAAACGAACAGGCACGTATTGAAGGAGAAAGATTTCAGCATCTGATAAGATTTCTTGCTGATTCGAAGCAGTTTATTTCTGTTCGGCAGTGTATCGGGCACGAGCCGAGATTATGAACAAACTGATTTAATTCATCATCAACCGCTCAGTGGTCTTACCGAAAATGTTATGAACAGATGAAAAATCATAAGGGTTGTGTACAAGACACGACCGCCCGACGTAAACTACGTGAAACAGTTTGGTGAAATGAAGAATCTAGTATTACAAAATTACCCTTTAGATTTCTCATGAAATTTACATTTTGAAAGGAACTAATATGTTTATGTAATTAAAACAAATTTATTGAATTCTCGAGTTTTGTATAATATGAGTAGTTTAGTTTTGTTTGTTTAAATTCAATTCATTGTTCTTTTTCGATTTTTTCGAAAAATTTTCTTAATGAGCTTATCTAAACTTGGGTATTTCTAAATTTCAATTTATCAGGTTTAATTGCACTTTTTACTGTATTTAACCATTAAAACTTTAGAAATGAGGATAACTACCGTCAAATCACTGAAGCGCACTCGTTTTTTCGCTACTGACGGCATCATTTCGATTGAACTGTCTCCATCTCCATCTTTCGATTGATTGTTAATAATCCGCCTTCCCAATCACAAGCTGCAAAAAAATCAAATAAGATCTTGAGAAAATTTCACCTGGCTGCCACTGATGCCATCCATACGAATTCATATTTGTAGCATCTCCTCCGGGCGCACTCGTGATTCTGCTACGGACGGCAACATTATGGCGTCGCCAAGTGGTTAATTTGCTCTTTGAACAATATTCGCCTCACCTCTTCCTTTGCATAGGATGGTGGCCCTGAGAAGAACCGATTGATTCGTTTAGCAACTCCGCCGATGCTGGAACCGCCGCCCGCGACATTTTTAACCTTTTGTCTGTGCTCTGGGGTCAATATGACCCCAGGCCACTTTGAGTGGCTGCCATTTTTTTAGTTTGCAACCGATTCTCCTAATTTTTGGCAGTTTGGTAAAACTCGCCGAGATCTGTCTCCTAGGTGCAAATTCGCTTAAAAAAAGCTTGAAAATATGCGCTACAATGTACTTTTTTCAAAAAACTTACGTTGTCTGTGCTCTGGGGTCAAATTGACCCCAAATTGAAATTGCTATAGCTTTTTTATTGTTTGGCCAATTTTGGATTTTTGGGGCTGTTTCGAAAGATAATTTAATCATCTTTCAGGTCGTTACCAAAGATTGACTAGAGGTGGGAGGGTACATCGCGGGAAGGGGTTTTTGTAAAACAGGGTACAAAAACAGTGATTTTTTATGCTTATTTTACTTATATCTGAAAATCCTTCCCATTTTGAACTGCACCTTTTCAAAAAGGTTATGCAGGAAGGCGTGTGCTTTGACATGAGGCAATGATTAGTTTAGAGCTTGGTCGCTAGGTGGTGGTATATTTGAATCCATTATTTTAGACTACTCAAGTAATTCCGATATATGCAATTTTCCTCATTGTAAATATTCTTATCGCATAAATTTGAAATTTGTAAAGATGACGTTAACAAAGTTCGTCTGGTGGGAATGGACTGTCATGTGACGGAATAGTTAATTAGGCAATTTACAAATAGGCGGCGCTAGTGTACTTGCAATATTTTTGCATGTTTGAAATATTGCTTTAGCTTGGGATCCCTCATACCTACACTCAAGTTGTATTCGGCAACATTGTTCAGGATGTCCAGCACTACAAAGCGGTGCTCAATATAATGAGCACTTCTTCCAAGATGCGGCGCTAGTGAGCTGTTATATTTGAGTATATTGTGCCATATGAGATCTGATGTATTTTGGTTTGTAGCATTTTTGGCAAATATGAATGTTGTGGTAGAGTTCATAAAAAGTTTTCTTTGTATTCAACCTGCTCCAGCGATGCTGCAAATAATAGAATGTGTTCACAGAATATGTTTTAGGTCATCCAAGAAAACCCTGAAATAAAGGCCTTTGGGTCTACATGCGTAACAAAAGATCAGCCAATTTGCCGTCTATTTGTAAAATTCCCAATTATTGCATCCGTCACAAGACAGTCCATTCCCACTAGACGACTTTGATCAAGACGCCATTTTAACAAATTTTAATCGCACAATACGGATATTTTCACTGAGGAGAGTTCTATATATCGGAATATCTTGAGTAGTCTAAAATAATGAATTCAAATATACCGCCATCTGGCGGCCAAGTTCTAAACTTATCAACGCCTCACGCCAAAGCGCACGCCTACCTGCATAACCTCTTTAAAAAAGGTTCAGTTCAAAATGGGTAGGATTTTCGGATATAAGTAAAATAATCATGAAAAATCACTGTTTTTGTACCCTTGTTCACTAAAACCCCTCCCCGCGATGTACCCGCCTACCAGTAGTCAATCTTTGGTTACGACCTGAAAGATGATTAAATTATCTTTCGAAACAGTCTCAAAAATCCAAAATCGGCCAAACAATAAAAAAGTTATAACAATTTCAATTTGGGGTCAATTTGACCCCAGAGCACAGACAACGTAAGTTTTGACGTAAACTACGTCTAAGGGGAAGCCTCAGATACAGGGTGCAAAATGAAAATTTCCAAATTGGGGACCGTCACGAAATCATGTAAGATTTCAAACGGTAATAGCGTCTTTATCTTTCGATGGATTTTCGACATTTGCTTATCAATCGATTCGGAAACTCTCCAGCAATTTGCCAATTCTATTGATACTATTGGTTATCATGAGCATGAGCATGAGCATGAGATGATCGTACAATTCGTAGTTGCTACTCCGTGATTGACCAGAACTAGCGGAATTGCACAAGGAACCAACAGATGGGACTTGGGATTAGCACTCCATCCTCAATGTGCACGTTCCGAAAGCTCAACATTTGAAGGTTCAATAACGGCGCCGGCCACGTCCTTACGATCATCGAGGGAAGGGAAGGAATGTTATTGTAACAACCGTTGTTTTAGAGACCGACGAATCGTCTGCATCTCTACGGTTGTTACGGGAAGGAGTATTGTAGGTAGGGAGAGGAAGTGTCATTACTTAGATAAGGAGTTTCTGTAATTGTAATATTACGTGGTCCCACTCAAGAAATGGCGTACCGCACATAAGAAAACATCACAATGTTATTTATTCATAGTTTAGCGGCGAGACATGAAGTTTTGAGCAAATCAACCACTTTCTTGCTTTGTTATAAATTATTCAGAATACATCAATTTACTAGAAAGATCAAACATTTTTCATTATACTAATTTTCAATGAAAGCAACATGCAACACAGCAACAAATAGAATAGATAGTCATTCATGCGAATACATTTTTGCAGTTTCTCCGTTTGACGGGCGCTCGTGATTCTACATACATACAGAAAACATACGATGATTCAACTCATCCATGAGGTGCTGAGTTGGGCTTGATTTGAATCATCCATGAGTTTTTGACGTAAACTACGTCTAAGGGGAAGCCTCAGATACAGGGTGCAAAATGAAAATTTCCAAATTGGGGACCGTCACGAAATCATGTAAGATTTCAAACGGTAATAGCGTCTTTATCTTTCGATGGATTTTCGACATTTGCTTATCAATCGATTCGGAAACTCTCCAGCAATTTGCCAATTCTATTGATACTATTGGTTATCAACGTTAAACTATTGAAAATGTTATTTCTTTCCAAACCGGGTGAAAAATTCAATCCCGTTCATAAATCCCCAACACGGACATCAGATTGCAGTAACGTACGGGCCTTTTGATCCACTGCTTCGTTTTCCCTGTGTATAAAAAGACCCGTGTATCGCGTGCGCGCATCATTTTCATTCTGCATGTCACGGAGAACTGACGATTTCGTTCGCACGGGAGGGCTCGGCTCGTTGATTGAGATTTATGAGTCATGATGCGGATGAAATTTTTCGTCAGGTGGTGGTGGCGGTCGTGGCAACAGCAGTACATCTTTTCATCCGTGTTCCCAACAGCATCGTTGAATCTAGCAATCAACGTCGTGCTGTTGATGATGCTATAAGTGGAAATTAATCGGTTCATTTCAGGACCACCATTATGTTTGGGAGGAAGGTTAAGTTGAAATAATTTTTTGACGTAAACTACGTCTAAGGGGAAGACTCAGATACAGGGTGTAAAACGGAAATTTTCAAATTCGAGACCGTCGCGTAATTGAGATAGATTTCAAACACTAATAGCGTCTTTATGATTAATTATTTTAGAGCGTCTTAGGGGAAATGCTACAAGGTTAAAAGACTATTATTCTTCCATTTACTTCCACTATTAACAAGAGTGGAAGTAAATGGAAGAATAATAGTCTTTTAGCGTCTTTATCTTTCGATGGTTTTTTAATCACTTACTCTGCAGAAGTCGAATGATGGATTGAATCTTATGAATTTTTGCGTTACTGCTGCCGATTTATTGCAACAATCTCATGAATTTACTGTCAGTCAAACCAAATTCCTCCAATGAAAAATTTAATGCCCTGAAAAGGACAGATTTCAGATCATGCGGATTTCTAATCACCAACACAACAGCAACCATTCGATAGTCAGAATATCACAAGAGTATTTCACTCAAATGCAGATGCTGGCTCTATGGTTCTACCGCTACACTGCAACAGATTGCCATCGTTGGATTCTCTGTCGCAACGATCCTGTTACGAGCGCTACCTACGCCGTCGGTGGGAACGAAGAGCGTGCCTCAGAAGGAGAAGCTTCAAAAATGTATTTGCATGGATGGAAATTAAACCTGAAACAAGTAGCAGCAAAAATGATAATCTTGAGGGGAAATTTCACTGGTATTGATGCTATCCATGCGAATAAATTTTTGAAGCGTCCCTGACGCACGGTCGCGATTCCGCCACCGACGGAAACTATCAGCCATCACCAAGCGATTAATATGAACTTTGATCAAAATTCGTCTCGCCTCAAATTATGGCTTAAGAGCAGGTTTCACTGATGACACTTCAGACGCAACCGTTGCAGAAATAAACACCACCATAGCCGCCATCGTAGAGACACGTAAGAAAATTCCATCTGAGTGCTGTTGATGCTGACGACGACGACCGCGCGGCCCACACCATCGCCGGGAATAAAATTTCCGGTAGGAGCTCCGCCGATGCCGAAGGTGGTACCATGGTCTGGTCTCCGCGACATCTCGAACGAAATGGCTCGCGCGCGCGGAAGAGCTGATTTCTTGTAATCAATTAAGTTAAACCTGTAGCCACGCCCCTTTGGGGGGTGTGTGACGGTTATACAATATTTTCAGTCATACCGGCCAACAAAGAGGCGGGACTAATGAGCCATCTTTATTGATTATAAGAAAACTGCTCTCCCGCGCGCATGTGGCATTTCAGCACCTAAAAACTCATGGATGAGTTGAATCATCGTATGTTTTCTGTATGTATGTAGAATCACTGTATGTATGTCGAATCACTGTATGTATGTAGAATCACGAGCGCGCGTCAAACGGAGAAGCTGCAAAAATGTTTTCGCATGGATGACTATCTACCAAAATTATAAGTCTTTCTCTGAATCGTGCTCTCGTGATTCTACTACCGACGGAAAACAATCTGCCATCACCAAGCAATTAAGTTTTACTTTGATCAAAATTCATCTCGCCTTAAGTTGTGACATAAGAGCTACTTTCATTGATGGTAGCCAATCGTTAGTAGGGGAAATTAGGGCTTTGGCAGGTTTTGTTCTATTATTGTCAGGGGGTTTTCTGTAACTAATTATGCTCAAATGTGGCCTAAACATTATTTTCATATCAAAGAATATTGTGGCCAAATTTCATTAAATTTGGTCAACAAACCATTTTACTGAACGCCAAGAGTGTGTGACCAGCACACTCTTGGCGTTCAATAAATCTTCTAACAAGATTCTGAATTTGGTTATGTGCTGTCAGTGATTTCCAATGCGTACCATTGAGAAAAATAACAATATAAAATTGGTCAATTGGAGACAAACTTCGGTTAGTTACGCAGAACTTCGGTTAGTTAGGAAATTTAAATGCAAGGATGATATCAGTAGCAGTCAGCTAAAATTTTCATTTTTGCTGTTAGGGATTGGAATTGCACATTATCGAAGGTTAATCGGTTCTTTTTAGAACCAAAATTTTATACAAAAGAATATTAACCGAAACCAATTTTATTCAAAGTGCAAATTATTATTTGCAATAGAAATATTCATCTCAATAGTTCGAGACAGCAACACGTACGGACGTGTTTTTTGCTCGCGCATTTTTTCGAAGTGTATTTTCTCGTTCTTTCGCTGTTTACGTTTTCGCCTGTCGCGTTGGCGTTATTTTCTCCCGGACCCGTCATGGGAGACTCGGTGGCCGATTCGGTCGCTGGAAAAGTGCCTAAGCGCACTGCTCTTGGAGGCGCGGGTAACCCCTCCAAGCAGCTTTTGCAGAGCAACGTGTTTTCGCCGTTGCCGCTTGATGACGCCGGCAATCCGCCGAAAAGAGGAAGAAGCAGCAATCGCAGCTGCCGCAGGTGCAACCGGAGCGGAAGGAGAAGTGCCCGCCCGTGTTTGTGAAGGGCGATCCGCCGGATTTACGCCCAAAAATTCGCCAGCTGATCGCTAAGGGGCTGAAATGTACTTTTCGGCTCTGCAGCGAGGGCGTGAAAGTGATGCCGGCCAACAGGGACCATCATCAATCCGTCGTGGAGTTCCTCGAGGTCCACAAGTATGAGTACTACACTCATGACCACCCCGGCACGAAGCCGCTCAAGGCTTTGCTGCGAGGACTTCACGACATGAAGGAGGAAGAGCTCCAAGCAGAGCTTGAAAGTTGCGGACTGAAGCCAGTAGCCGTCCACAAGATCGCTCGTCACGACAAGGCGAGGAAATATCGCGACCAGCTTTACCTGATCCATCTGGAGCACGGCTCCACTACCTGGAAGGACCTGAAGCTGGTTGGCGTTATAAATTACACCGTCGTTGACTGGGAGCGATATCGGCCAGTGCACCGCGATGTCACGCAATGCACCAACTGCTTCAATTTCGGGCACGGCACCAGGAACTGCCGCATGAAGCCGCGCTGCAACAAGTGTGGCGAACCCCATCCGACGGACGAGTGCGACCGACAAAATGGAGGTGGCCGATCCCAAGTGCGCCAACTGTGGCGACAAACATCGGGCCACCACAAAGGGCTGCCCAAAGCGAGCCGAGTTCCTGGAAATCCGGAAGAAGGCTTCCACCAGGACCATTCCGAAGAAGAACCGTGTTCCTGTAATCAACGAGGTGAACTTTCCAGCCATCCCGGCTCCCCGTCGTGTGATTCCAATACTCCCACCGCTACAGCCACACAAGCGACTGGCAGCGGCAGCTGCATCGGTCCAAGCTCCAGCATCGTCGTCATCATCCACCAGCGAATGGCCCCCGCTTCCTCCTCCTGGGTTCCGTCGGCAGTCGGAGAACGAAGCCGTCCCACCGGAAGAATCTGCCCCGCTGTACACTCCGGAGCAACTGATGCCGATCTTCGCGCAGCTCGCCACTCGACTGCGCGGCTGCAAAACCCGATTCGACCAGGTCTTCACACTTGGCATGTTCATCATTGAAAATGGCTGCTAGGGTGGGCCTGGTCAGCTGGAACTGCTGCTCGCTAAGAGCAAATCAATCGAGCTGAAGGATTTCCTTGAGGAGAAGGAAATAGACGTGGCGTTCATCACCGAAACGCACCTAAAACCGGAGGTTAACGTCAACATCCCGGACTTCCGCATCGTGCGACTCGACCGGCCGACCAGGGGAGGTGGTGTGGCCATCGCTCTTCGCTACAACATCAACTGTCGTCTGCTTCCAAGCTTCCAGCTCAGTGTCATCGAGGCCATCGGTGTCGAAATCACCACTTCGGTCGGCACAATCGCGCTCATCGCGGCGTACTGTCCAACGCAGGCCAAAGCCGGCGATGGATCATCGGCTGCCCTTCGGAGGGACATCGTCAAGCTGACGCGGAGGCAAGGCCAGTATATCATTGCCGGCGACTTGAATGCCAAACATCAAGCCTGGGGCAACAGTCGCGGCAATCGAAACGGCACCATCTGGAGCAACGACATGGAGGAAGGCCACTACACGATCCTGAGCCCGGATTCCCCACTCGGCTGAGTCGGTCCGGTGCCCACGCAACGCTCGACCTCTACGTAACAAACCTGGTGACCACGTCTCGCAGCCGGTTGTATACCAGGAGCTCAGTTCGGATCACTATCCGGTGGTGGCGGAACTGGGCTCCTCGGTCAATCGGCACCAGCAGTTACGGCGGAACTACCACCGAGTGAACTGGCAGCGTTTCCAGCAGTGCGTCGATAACACCGTCGACTACGAGGTGCGTCCGGAGACGCCGGAAAGTATCGACCGCCAGCTGTGCGCTATCGAGGAGGCGATCACGGCGGCCCGAGAGCAACACGTACCGACGGCTCGGCAGGTAAGCAACTCCTTAAACATCGATACACTCACCAAAGATTTGATTCGATTGCGGAATGTCACTCGCAGGCAGTTTCAGCGTACTGGACTGCCTGAGCTTAAAACACGCTGCAATCGAATCTCAAAATATCAAGGCCAGAATGGTGGACCTCAGAAATAACGACTTCTCGAATAAGATCCGCACTCTCCCAGATTATGCTAAGCCGTTCTGGAAAATGACCAAAATTCTAAAATCCAAGCCTCGGCCCATTCCACCTTTGATCCCACTAGACAATAATGGCTCTAAGGATCGCTTGATAACTCCTGCAGAGAAGGTCGCTGAAATAGGTCGTCACTTCGTCAGCTCACACAATCTTGGGCAGAACATCGTCAGTCCACACGAAGCAGCCGTCAACGAGCATGCTAACAACATCCATTTGATTCCCAACGACTTCTCGGAGGAGTTGGAGATCTCAACTGACGAATTGACGGCCTATATCAAATCGTCGAAGAACATGAAGGCCCCAGGCTTCGACAGCATCCTGAATCTCGAGCTCAAACACATGAGTGCTCCGTTCTTTGAGCACCTCTCGCTGATCTTTAATCAGTGTCTTCGGCTCAGTTACTTCCCATCGTCCTGGAAGTCAGCGAAAGTCATCCCCATCCGGAAGCCTGGGAAGGATCCTCCCCCTAAAGTTATCGACCCATAAGCCTTCTCTCAGGGTTATCCAAGCTATTCGAAAAAGCTATTCATCATCGGTTACTTGAGTCTGCCGAAAATCTCAACATCTTGCTCGAGGAACAGTTTGGTTTCCGACGCGGTCGGTCAACTGTACACCAACTGACCCGAGTTACCAACGTCCTCAGACGGAACAAGTTTGTCTCGAAAACATCCGCCATGGCCTTACTCGATGTCGAGAAGGCATTTGACAATGTATGGCATGATGGCCTGGTGTACAAACTACAACGCTACAATCTTCCCAGCTACCTGGTGAAAATCATCAACAATTACCTGTCGGCAAGGACATTCCGGGTCTCAATCAGCGGAGCTGCGCACAACATCGTCGCAGGCGTTCCCCAGGGCAGTATCCTCGGGCCCCTGCTTTTCAATCTGTTCACCTCCGACATGCCAGAACCTCCAGAAGGCGGCATTCTGTCTCTGTTCGCAGATGACACATCCATCGTCTACAACGGTAGAGTGATCAGAGCGCTAGTGGCAAAACTCCAACGAGGCCTGGATGCCCTGACAGAGTACCTCACCAGCTGGAAGATCTGTATCAACGCGGCGAAGACCCAGGTCATCATTTTCTCCCACTCCAAATCCCCTAAACTTGTTCCGCCTGGGGACTGTAAAATCATCCTCAATGGCACGACCGTGGAATGGGCCAATGAGGCCGGCTACCTTGGCTTGACCCTCGACAGCAAGCTTATTGTCAGGCAACAGGTTGACAAAACGGTGACAAAGTGTAACGTCTTGTGGAAACTACTGGACCCTTTGATCAACCGCCGGTCGTCATTGGCCCTGAAAAACAAGCTTGCTGTCTACAAGCAAATCATCCTCCCTGTGATCGAATACGGCATGCCGGTCTGGGAGAGCTGCGCTAAAACCCACCACCTCAAACTTCAACGGGTTCAAAACAAATTCCTTAGGATGATCCTCAACACCACTCCCAGGACAAGAACATCCGAAGTCCACCGTCTGGCCGGAATGAAAACCTTACATGAACGCTTTGGTGAGTGTAAAGAAAAGTTTATAGGATCCGTTGCTTGCATTCGGATCAGGCTCCATTTACGGCGCTAGTTCCAATCTAGGTTATCAAATTTCTTATTGTAAATATTAGTGTACATAGTAGTTAGGTTATCAAATTTAAAAAAAACAAACCAGCGCCTCCTAAAGGCCGTCATGATATATCATATTAACACTTAAATAACAATGTAAACATAAAAATTTAAAATTGAAGTTGGAGGGCCAAGCCGGCCGAGCACTGTACATGTAAAAAATAATTGTAGAACAGAAAATGAAACAATAAAGAAGAATTTTACTACTACTTTACTACTGCAATAGAAATACCCGAATTAAATTAAGCTCATATAGAATATTTTTCGAAAAATAAGAAAAAACAACAATGAAATTGATTTTTTTCAAGTGAAACCCCTAACAAATTAAACAAACAAAACTAAACTTCTCATATTATATAAAACTCGAGAATTCAAAAATTTTGACTTAATTACATGAATATATCAGCTACTTTCAAAATGTAAATTTTTAATTGTCGTATCCAACAAATTTTATGTTTTGAATATTGCTCGACACCAGTGTTGTCTCAAAAGTAATCAAAAGAACAATTTTGTAATATTCATGAATTATGGGTCTTGCTAGGTTCTTCATTTCACCAAACGGTTTTACGTAGTTTACGTCGGGCGGTCGTGTCTTGTACACAACCCTTATGATTTTACCACAACAGACCAAACCACACGCGTTATCGCTGGAACCGCGCTGGTCCGTTCTCCGTGACATCCAGAATGAAAATGACGCGCGGACGCGAAACATGGGGCTTTTTATACACAGGGAAAACGAAGCAGTGGATTAAATGCCCGTACCTTACTGCAATCTGATGTCCGTGTTGGGGATTTATGAACAGAATTGAATTTTTCACCGGGTTTGGAAAGAATTGACATTTCCAATAGTTAAACGTTGATAATCAATAGTATCAATAGAATTGGCAAATTGCTGGAGAGTTTCCGAATCTATTGATAAGCAAATGTCGAAAATCCATCGAAAGATAAAGACGCTATTAGCGTTTGAAATCTTTTCTAATTTCGTGACGGTTTCGAATTTGGAAATATCGGATTTACACCCTGTATCTGAGTCTTCCCCTTAGACGTAGTTTACGTCGAAAATGCGCGAGCAAAAAACACGTCCGTACGTGCTGCTGTCTTGAACTGGAATGTGACTGATTGCGCCACGCGCGTGGAGGAGAACAGTAGTAGTAGTAAAATTCTTCTTTATTTACACATTTTTTGTTCTACAATTATTTTTAACATGTACAGTGATCGGCCGGCTTGGCCCTCCAACTTCAATTTTAATTATTATTATTATTATTATTATTATTTTTATGTTTCTACTTAATTTTTAAAATATAATGTATCATGACGGCCTTCAGGAGGCGCCAGTGTGTTTTTTAAAATTTGATAACCTAACTACTATATACACTAATATTTACAATAAAAATTTGATAACCTAGATTGGAACTAGCGCCCTAAGCGCTTGTTGGTCCGAGTGCAAGCAACGGACCCTTAACTTTTCTTTACACTCACCAAAGCGTTCATGTAAGGTTTTTATTCCGGCCAGACGGTGGACCTCGGATGTTCTTGTCCTGGGAGGGGTGTTGAGGATCATCCTCAGGAATTTGTTTTGGACCCGTTGAAGTTTGAGGTGGTGGGTTTTAGTGCAACTCTCCCAGACCGGCATGCCGTATTCGATCACAGGGAGGATGATTTGCTTGTAGACAGCAAGCTTATTTTTCAGGGACAATGACGACCGGCGGTTGATCAAAGGGTACAGTAGTTTCAACAAGACGTTACACTTTGTCACCGTTTTGTCAACCTTCTTCTTCTTCTTCTTCTTATTGGCATTACATCCCCACACTGGGACAGAGCCGCCTCGCAGCTTAGTGTTCATTAAGCACTTCCACAGTTATTAACTGCGAGGTTTCTAAGCCAGGTTACCATTTTTGCATTCGTATATCATGAGGCTAACACATGGTCTTGCTTTGTAGCTGCGCGTCTTACCGCACGGCTAAGGAGGGCCCCGTGTCAACCTGCTGCCTGAAAATAAGCATGCTGTCGAGGGTCAAGCCAAGGTAGTCGGCCTCATTGGCCCATTCCACAGTCGTGCCATTGAGGATGATTTTACAGTCCCCAGGCGGAACAAGTTTAGGGATTTGGGTGGGGAAAATGATGACCTGGGTCTTCGCCGCGTTGATACAGATCTTCCAGCTGGTGAGGTACTCTGTCAGGGCATCCAGGCCCCGTTGGAGTTTTGCCATTAGCGCTCTGATCACTCTACCGTTGTAGACGATGGAGGTGTCATCTGCGAACAGAGACAGTATGCCGCCTTCTGGAGGTTCGGGCATGTCGGAGGTGAACAGATTGAAAAGCAGGGGCCGAGGATACTTCCCTGGGGGACGCCTGCGACGATATTGTGCGCATTGGAACTCACTCCGCTGATTGAGACCCGGAATGTCCTTGCCGACAGGTAATTGTTGATGATTTTCACCAGGTAGCTGGGAAGATTGTAGCGCTGTAGTTTGTACACCAGGCCATCAACCCATACATTATCAAATGCCTTCTCGACATCGAGTAAGGCCATGGCGGATGTTTTCGAGACAAACTTGTTCTGTCTGAGAACGTTGGTAACTCGGGTCAGTTGGTGTACAGTTGACCGACCGCGTCGGAAACCAAACTGTTCCTCGAGCAAGATGTTGAGATTTTCGGCAGACTCAAGTAACCGGTGATGAATAGCTTTTTCGAATAGCTTGGATAATCCTGAGAGAAGGCTGATGGGACGATAGCTTTTGGGTGAGGAAGGATCCTTCCCAGGCTTCCGGATGGGGATGACTTTCGCTGACTTCCAGGCCGATGGGATGTAGCTGAGCCGGAGACACTGATTGAAGATCAGCGAGAGGTGCTCAAAGAACGGCGCACTCATGTGTTTGAGCTCGAGATTCAGGATGCTGTCGAAGCCTGGGGCCTTCATATTCTTAGATGATTTGATATAGGCCGTCAATTCGCCAGCTGAGATCTCCAACTCCTCCGAGAAGTCGTTGGAATCAAATGGATGTTGTTAGCATGCTCGTTGACGGCTGCTTCGTGTGGACTGACGATGTTCTGCCCAAGATTGTGTGAGCTGACGAAGTGACGACCTATTTCAGCGACCTTCTCTGCAGGAGTTATCAAGCGATCCTTAGAGCCATTATTGTCTAGTGGGATCAAAGGTGGAATGGGCCGAGGCTTGGATTTTAGAATTTTGGTCATTTTCCAGAACGGCTTAGCATAATTTGGGAGAGTGCGGATCTTATTCGAGAAGTCGTTATTTTTGAGGTCCACCATTCTGGCCTTGATAATTTTTGTGATTCGATTGCAGCGTGCCTTAAGCTCAGGCAGTCCAGTACGCTGAAACTGCCTGCGAGTGACATTCCGCAATCGAATCAAATCTTTGGTGAGTGTATCGATGTTTAAGGAGTTGCTTACCTGCCGAGCCGTCGCGTCGGTACGTGTTGCTCTCGGGCCGCCGTGATCGCCTCCTCGATAGCGCACAGCTGGCGGTCGATACTTTCCGGCGTCTCCGGACGCACCTCGTAGTCGACGGTGTTATCGACGCACTGCTGGAACCGCTGCCAGTTCACTCGGTGGTAGTTCCGCCGTAACTGCTGGTGCCGATTGACCGAGGAGCCCAGTTCCACCACCACGAGATAGTGATCCGAACTGAGCTCCTGGTATACAACCGGCTGCGAGACGTGGTCACTCAGGTTTGTTATGTAGAGGTCGAGCGTTGCGTGGGCACCGGACCGACTCAGCCGAGTGGGGGAATCCGGACTCAGGATCGTGTAGTGGCCTTCCTCCATGTCGTTGCTCCAGATGGTGCCGTTTCGATTGCCGCGACTGTTGCCCCAGGCTTGATGTTTGGCATTCAAGTCGCCGGCAATGATATACTGGCCTTGCCTCCGCGTCAGCTTGACGATGTCCCTCCGAAGGGCAGCCGATGATCCATCGCCGGCTTTGGCTTGCGTTGGACAGTACGCCGCGATGAAGTGGTGATTTCGACACCAATGGCTTCGATGACACTGAGCTGGAAGCTTGGAAGCAGACGACAGTTGATGTTGTAGCGAAGAGCGATGGCCACACCACCTCCCCTGGTCGGCCGGTCGAGTCACACGATGCGGAAGTCCGGGATGTTGATGTTCACCTCCGGTTTTAGGTGCGTTTCGGTGATGAACGCCACGTCTATTTCCTTCTCCTCAAGGAAATCCTTCAGCTCAATTATTTTGCTCTTTAGCGAGCAAGCGTTCCAGTTGACCAGGCCCACCCTAGCAGCCATTTTCGATGATGAACATGCCAAGAGTGAAGACATGGTCGAAGCGGGTTTTGCAGCCGCGCAGTCGAGTGGCGAGCTGCGCGAAGATCGGCATCAGTTGTTCCGGAGTGTACAGCGGAGCAGATTCTTCCGATGGGACGGCTTCGTTCTCCGACTGCCGACGGAACCCAGGAGGAGGGCAGCGGGGCCATTCGCTGGTGGATGGTGCCGACGATGTTGGAGCTTGGACCGATGCCGCTGCCGCTGCCAGTCGCTTGTGCGACTGTAGCGGTGGGAGTAACGGAATCACCCGACGGGGAGCCGGGATGGCTGGAAAGTTCACCTCGTTGATTACGGGAACACGGTTCTTCTTCGGAATAGTCCTGGTGGAAGCCTTCTTCCGGATTTCCAGGAACTCAGCTCGCTTTGGGCAGCCCTTTGTGGTGGCGCGATGTTTGTCGCCACAGTTGGCGCACTTGGGATCGGCCACCTCCATTTTGTCGCACTCGTCCGTCGGATGGGGTTCGCCACACTTGTTGCAGTGCGACTTCATGCGGCAGTTCCTGGTTGCGTGCCCGAAATTGAAGCAGTTAGTGCATTGCGTGACATCGCGGTGCACTGGCCGATATCGCTCCCAATCAACGACGGTGTAATTTATAACGCTAACCAGCTTCAGGTCCTTCCAGGTAGTGGAGCCGTGCTCCAGATGGATCAGGTAAAGCTGGTCGCGATATCTCCTCGCCTTGTCGTGACGAGCGATCTTGTGGACGGCTACTGGCTTCAGTCCGCAACTTTCAAGCTCTGCTTGGAGCTCTTCCTCCTTCATGTCGTGAAGTCCTCGCAGCAAAGCCTTGAGCGGCTTCGTGCCGGGGTGGTCATGAGTGTAGTACTCATACTTGTGGACCTCGAGGAACTCCACGACGGATTGATGATGGTCCCTGTTGGCCGGCATCACTTTCACGCCCTCGCTGCAGAGCCGAAAAGTACATTTCAGCCCCTTAGCGATCAGCTGGCGAATTTTGGGCGTAAATCCGGCGGATCGCCCTTCACAAACACGGGCGGGCACTTCTCCTTCCGCTCCGGTTGCACCTGCGGTAGCTGCGATTGCTGCTTCTTCCTCTTTTTCGGCGGATTGCCGGCGTCATCAAGCGGCAACGGCGAGAACACGTTGCTCTGCAAAAGCTGCTTGGAGGGGTTACCCGCGCCTCCAAGAGCAGTGCGCTTAGGCACTTTTCCAGCGACCGAATCGGCCACCGAGTCTCCCATGACGGGTCCGGGAGAAAATAACGCCAACGCGACAAGCGAAAACGTAAACAGCGAATGAACGAGAAAAAACACTTCGAAAAAATGCGCGAGCAAAAAACACGTCCGTACGTGTTGCTGTCTCCTGGCGGGAGGAGAACAGTTTTCTTATAACCAATAAAGATGGCTCATTAGTCCCTCCTCTTTGTTGTCCGGTATGACTGCAAATATTGTGTAACCGTCAAACACTCACCAAAGGGGCGTGGCTACAGGTTCAACTTTATTGATTACAAGAAAGCAGCTCTTCCGCGCGGGCGAGCCATTTCGTTTGTACCAGACCATGGTACCACCTTCGGCATCGGCGGAGCTCCTACCGGAAATATTATTCCCGGCGATGGTGTGGGTCGCGCGGTCGGCGTCGTCAGCATCAACATCACTCAGATGGAATTTTCTTGCGTGTCTCTACAATGGCGGCTATGGTGGTGTTTATTTCTGCAACGGTTGCGTTTGAAGTGTCATCAGTGAAAGCAGCTCTTAAGCCATAATTTGAGGCGAGACTAATTTGTATTAAAGTTCATATTAGTCGCTTGGTGATGGCTGATAGTTTCCATCGGTGGCGGAATCACGACCGTGCGTCAGGGACGCAACAAAATTTATTCGCATGGATAGCATCAATGCCAGTGAAATTTCCCTCAAGATTATTATTTTAGTAGATAGACTGCTACTTGTTTCAGGTTTAATTTCCATCCATGCAAATACATTTTTGCAGCTTCTCCTTCTGACGCACGCTCTTCGTTCCCACCGATGGTGTAGGTAGCGCTCGTAACAGGATCGTTGCGACAGAGAATCCAACGATGGCAATCTGTTGCAGTGTAGCAGTAGAACCATAGAGCCAGCATCTGCATTTGAGTGAAATACTCTTGTGATATTCTGACTATCGAATGGTTGCTGTTGTGTTGGTGATTAGAAATCCGCAAGATCTGAAATCTGTCCTTTTCCGGGCATTAAATTTTTCATTGTAGGAATTTGGTTTGACTGAGAGTAAATTCATGAGATTGTTGCAATAAATCGGCAGCAGTAACGCAAAAATTCATAAGATTCAATCCATCATTCGACTTCTGCAGAGTAAGTGATTAAAAATCCACCGAAAGATAAAGACGCTATTAGCGTTTAGAATCTATCCTAATTTCGTGACGGTCTCGAATTTGGAAATTTCCGTCTTACACCCTGTATCTGAGTCTTCCCCTAAAACGTAGTTTACGTCAAAAAATTATTTCAATTTAACCTTACTCCCAAACATAATGGTGGTCCTGAAAAGAACCGATTCATTTCCACTTATGTGCCTCATCAACAGCACGACGTTTATTGCCAGATTCAACGATGCTGTTGGGAACACGGATGAAAAGATGTACTGCTGTTGCCACGACCGCCACCACCACCTGACGAAAAATTTCATCCGCATCATCACTCATAAATCTCAATCAAGGCCTCTCGTGTAGAGATGTCGCAAATTAATCGATTACTTCGATTAATCGATTCATCGTTGTGATAATCGATTAACTTTGAATCGATTACTACCCAATGATTAATCGATTCAATAATCGAGAAGAATCGAGAGAAATCGATTAGTTACTAATCGATTAATCTGGATTTTACGACATCATAAGGATGTCGATTACTTCGAATAATCGATTCATCGTTGAGATAATCGATTAATTTTGAATCGATTTCTACCCAAAGATTAATCGATTCTATAATCGACAAGAATCGAGAGTAATCGATTAGTCACTAATCGATTAATTGGGATTTTACGACATCTCTACTCTCGTGCGAACGAAATCGTCCGTTCTCCGTGACATGCAGAATTAAAATGACGCGCGCACGCGAAACACGTGGCTTTTTATACACAGGGAAAACGAAGCAGTGGATCAAAAGGCCCGTACGTTACTGCAATCTGATGTCCGTGTTGGGGATTTATGAACGGGATTGAATTTTCTACCCGGTTTGGAAAGAAATAACATTTTCAATAGTTTAACGTTGATAATCAATAGTATCAATAGAATTGGCAAATTGCTGGAGAGTTTCCGAATCGATTGATAAGCAAATGTCGAAAATCCATCGAAAGATAAAGACGCTATTACCGTTTGAAATCTTACATGATTTCGTGACGGTCCCCAATTTGGAAATTTTCATTTTGCACCCTGTATCTGAGGCTTCCCCTTAGACGTAGTTTACGTCAAAAGTTGTAACCCACGATATCCCTTATTTTGTAGTAACCGTTTATCCTAGTAACCATGTTTAGAGGTAGTAAACGGAATAATAAAACTTTTCATTAGTTCTTCAAACTACATCCCATACGGACGTGTTTTCTTTAACTCTCAAGTGAAAATATTGAGCCATTAGTTCCTATTTAGGGAACATTGGGTCATTGGCTTTTGACATAGGATTGCGTCCTTCGGGGAGATAGGAGGGTCATTCTGCAGATTCAAATTTGAGACCGTCACGAAAAGTAGTCAGGAAATATCCAGTTTTCCGCGAGCGGTAATGGCCAGCTTGCCTACGGGTTAGTCTCTGATTTAACGTTTGTGGAAGTCAATTCCACCCAACGTTCGAGCATTTTGATCAATGTGGTATATAAGAAGGGTTGAATTTACTTAATCGGCACCTTTTTATATGCCACATTGGTCAGAACGCTCGGGCAGTGGGTGCAGTTGACCTCCAGAAATATCAAAACAGAGACTAACCCGCAGGCAAGCTGGCCATTACTGCTCGCGGAAAACTGGATGGGCTAATAACTCAACTGATTTTGAAGATTTTGATATTGAACTTCCCAGCTAATAAAAACGAGCAATGGGTAATGTTTTCAACATAACCGCGAGTAGACGTAGGACTTGTATAAACGTAACGTATTTACATTTAACTTCTTACTTTTGCATCTATGGAGTTTGATTATAGGTATTGATATTGGAAACGACTACTTCCATGCTTTGTAGAATCTGACCGAAACAGGCAAAGCAATAACAGCATCGCATCGTCGGAATTTTTGAACGGTTGCATCATCGTCTCAGACACGCATTCGCAAACCTTTTTAAGAGCAAGGCAGAATCGTCAGCATTCTAAGTAAGGGTATGCGATAAGACACTTTTTCCTGACGAAACGAAACGAAACGAAATTTGAAATGTCTATGTTGATTCGAAACGAAACGAAAAATAGATTCACTTTCGAGACTTCGAAACGATACGAAATCAACGTCCATTTAATTCGAAATTTTTCGAAACGAAACGAAATTTTAATTTTTTTTCCGCGGAATTTTTTTTGAATTGATTTTATATTATGTACACTCAAAATGATTTTCACTTAAGACTTACATGAAAACATTTGCGGATATTTTCCATCTAGTTTCGATTGTAGAAGATAAATGATTTGTTAGTCATGGTACTCACCGTTCTCAATTCACTAAAAATCATAAGGGTTGTGTACAAGACACGACCGCCCGACGTAAACTACGTGAAACAGTTTGGTGAAATGAAGAATCTAGTGCCATTATCCATGAGTATTACAAAATTACTCTTTGGATTTCTTATGAAATTTACATTCTAAAAGGAACTAATATATTTATGTAGGGGAACGGTTCGCCACTTCATCTCATAGCTCCTATTTCCATCCAATCAAAAACAAAGCAATGGAAAGGAATTCGGTTTGATTTTTATTTTTGTGATTTTTTTCAGCAGTGAGCACGCATGTTGGCAAAACGAAGTTACGAATTTGGTGCCGTATTTCTTTGTTTAGCGATGAAATGGATATATGTACAGTGAGATGGAGATCGGAACATTTCCCCTAATTAAAACAAATTTATTGAATTCTTGAGTTTTGTATAATATGAGTAGTCTAGTTTTGTTTGTTTAAATTCAATTCATTGTTCTTTTACGAATTTTTGGAAAAATATTCTAAATGAGCTTAACTAAACTTGGTTATTTCTAAATTTTAATTTATCAGGATTAATTGCACTTTTTACTGTATTTAACCATTAAAACTTTAGAAATTAGGATAACTACCGTCAAATCACTGAAGACGCACACATGTTTTTGCGACGACCACGCGTCAAAGCGCGCTCGTGATTTCGCTACTGATGGCAAAATTTCGATTGAACTGTCTCCATCTCCATCTTTCGATTGATTGTTAATAATCCGCCTTCCCAAGCACAAGCTGCAACAAAATCAAATAAGATCTTGAGAAAATTTCACCTGGCTGCCACTGATGCCATCCATACGAATTCATATTTGTAGCATCTCCTCCCGGGGCGCACTCGTGATTCTGCTACGGACGGCAACATTATGGCGTCGCCAAGTGGTTAATTTGCTGTTTGAACAATATTCGCCTTACCTCTTCCTTTGCATAGGATGGTGGCCCTGAGAAGAACCGATTGATTCGTTCAGCAACTCCGCCGATGCTGGGACCGCCGCCCGCGACATTTCAAATGAAATGCCACGCGCGCGGGGAGAGCAGTTTTCTTATCATCAATAAAGATGGCTCATTAGTCCCGCCTCTTTGTTGTCCGGTATGGCTGCAAATATTGTGTAACCGTCAAACACTCACCAAAGGGGCGTGGCTACAGATTTAACTTTATTGATTACAAGAAAGCAGCTCTCCCGCGCGCGCGAGCCATTGCGTTCGAGATGTCGCGGAGAGCAGACCGTGGTACCACATTCGGCATCGGCGGAGCTCCTACCGGAAATTTTATTCCCGGCGATGGTGTGGGTCGCGCGGTCGTCGTCATTGACATTAGCAGCGCTCAGACTAAATTTTCTTGTATGAGGTAGGGGGAATGACGGCTTTGGCAGGTTTTGTTCTATTATTGTCAGGGGGGTTTTTGTTGACCAAATTTTATGAAATTTGGCCACAATATTCTTTGATATGCAAAGAATGTTTAGGCCAAATTTGAGCATAATTAGTTACAGAAAACCTACTGACAATAATAGAACAAAACCTGCCAAAGCCTTAATTTCCCCTACCAACGACCATCAATGAAAGTAGCTTTTAAGTCACAACTTGAGGCGAGATGAATTTTGATCAAAGTAAAACTTAATTGCTTGGTGATGGCAGATTGTTTTCCGTCGGTAGTAGAATCACGAGATCCCGATTCAGAGAAAGACTTATAATTTTAGTAGATAGTCATCCATGCGAATACATTTTTGCAGCTTCTCCGTTTGACGCGCGCTTGTGATTCTACATACATACAGAAAACATACGATGATTCATCCATGAGTTGTTAGGTGCTGAGTTGGGCTTGACTTGAATCGTCCATGAGTTTTTACCACAACAGACCAAACCACATGCGTTATCACTGGAACCGCGCTGGTCCGTTCTCCGTGACATCCAGAATGAAAATGACGAGCGCACGCGAAATATGGGGCTTTTTATACACAGGGAAAACGAAGCAGTGGATCAAAAGGCCCGTACCTTACTGCAATCTGATGTCCGTGTTGGGATTTATGAACGGAATTGAATTTTTCACCCGGTTTGAAAAGAAATAACATTTTCAATAGTTTAACGTTGATAATCAATAGTATCAATAGAATTGGCAAATTGCTGGAGAGTTTCCGAATCGATTGATAAGCAAATGTCGAAAATCCATCGAAAGATAAAGACGCTATTACCGTTTGAAATCTTACATGATTTCGTGACGGTCCTCAATTTGGAAATTTTCATTTCGCACCCTGTATCTGAGGCTTCCCCTTAGACGTAGTTTACGTCAAAAAGTGGTTCTTCCCATTTACATGCCACTAGAATGGGTATATCGTCCTACTGGTTAGACGCTGAAACAGAGAGGTGTCACCAACATTCCAGAATATAACAAAAATCATGCTACTTTTCTTTCAGCTTATCTTATATTTGGTCGACGATGGATACAATTCGCTCAGAAACTGAGAAAATTGTATATAAATAAAAATGAAAACAGCTTTACCTTATAAATTTTCGCTTTAAACGCAGTATGAGAACAGAATAAGTAAGAGAACTCGTATACTATAGAAAGCGTTCAACAATAAAAATAAGCTCTAACTGTAAACTTTTATTACATTAACTAGTTCAATGCTATCCATTTGAGTTTAAAATAGCTTTATCCTTATATAGTTTGATCATCATACATTGTTTAGAAGCGAAGAAGTAGTTTTCTACCTGTGGAACTCTCATCAATAGTTCGGGTCTCAAAGAGGGTGAAGACCCTCCGTTTCATTCAATTAAAATCCAGCTGGATAGAAGATTATGAATGTGCATTTTAAGAAGCTTTCGGAAATCAGGGTTTTCATTTTTCAAACGTGTGCATATAAGGACTTGCATAAGGGATAAGCTCCAAACCACCGATACATGATTGCATTCAACAACTAAATTATCTACAACTGAATATATTTTTGTGATAGTGTAGTTTATTTCTTCTTTTTTGAAGGGTTATAACACTCGACCACTAAAAAGTTTCTGTATCGTTACGTTTACTCCTACCTGCTAATGTGTCACACCAGCAGATTTATGTGAACATAAATTGAATGAACGAAATTGCCATTGTGATATATCTCAGAAGTTAAAAAGTGCATATCTCCAGATTTAGTTGTCAAAAATCACTTTTTCGTTATTCCTTACAAGATCTTTGTAAACAGAAGCCGGTGGTGTTAAAACACAAAATCAGCAAAAATGGTTTATGTACCACTTTCGCTGGCACCGGCTCATTTGTCGACTCATAATGGGATTATGTAGTAGGCGTTGATAGAAAAAAAAATAACATTAATTTTTGAAAACAGCTTTATGATTTTGTTCTGCGGCGCAGCCAAAAATTTTGATAATACACGACCGTACGAGACAGTATGGTTTAAGTCTAAATTTGTTTCGATATTCCGCGGAATTCCGTTAAATTTCGTTTTAAGCTAGTTTTTTAGGCGAAATTTTTGTAATTTTACGAAACGAAACGAAATCAAGAAATCTGATTTCGCAATGCTCAAATTCCGCGAAATTCCGCGGAATTTCGTTTCGAACCACCTGAAACGAAATTTTTCGAAATACCGCATATGCTTAATTCTAAGGTCAGCATCAGG
This sequence comes from Armigeres subalbatus, assembly GCF_024139115.2. Classification (NCBI taxonomy): domain Eukaryota; kingdom Metazoa; phylum Arthropoda; class Insecta; order Diptera; family Culicidae; genus Armigeres; species Armigeres subalbatus. Next base: position 44,330 of record NW_026942163.1, read on the forward strand.
CTTGTGAAATGTCATCTGCATGTCATTTGACTAATTTGTTCATAACTTTTTTCAGAAGAAAAATCTACTTCATATTTTTAGATGTACTCATAACGCTTGAGTAGGGCTACATTTTTGTTCAAGGGTACATTGCTCTAAATATAACATCTGAGGCTGGAGAGTGGAAACTTTCCAAAATGTCACGTGTCATTTGACATAATGTCATTTGAATGACATTTGGCCTCCCACGCCTCAGATTACATATTTACAGGAATGCCTTATTAGACAAAGTTGTAGGCACATTTAAGGGCTATACGTTCGACATATCTCAGGAACTGATACCTAACTTCTGAACAAGTTCTGGAAAAATTATACAAACAAATGCAAATGACATTTTACAACACTGGTCAGCATCATCGGCATTTTCAGCCCGGCATTGTCGAGAAGCCAACAGTAAGTGCAGCACGGCGGTGTGTGACGATAGAGTGTCGACGACAACACTACTGATCAAGTTTTCTCGGCCGATGGCAGCAGCGGTTAAGCGTTTGGTTTTCCTGCAGACATTCCTGTCACTGTTTTGAGTCTAAATATTTCAATTTAAAATTTGATTTATTTGTTGATGTGAATAGGTAAATAGCTACTGAATTTTGTGTAACTTTCAAACGTTGGTATAAAGCTTTTGAATATTCTTGGTTAACGTGATTTTGTGTTTCAGCAAATATACTCTATTACCACTATTACCACTCTAGCTAATTTGAAGAGTTTCCTCTTGAGCGGTTCAACTAGGAGTTTATGATTGTTTAAAACATTATGAATCGATGTCTGTAGCAGTAGCGTCGCGGTATCACAAAAGACAAGCAATGTAGTGAAGAGACATTGCAAGGGGTGCTTAAACGTATAATTCAATGTGCAGCATAACATGTCAAAATAATGTGCTAGAAAGCATCACATGATCCCATTTTGGAATCTTAGTTTAACAATGAAATGTTGAAAAATGTAATTAAAATTTTCAAAAAACTAACAGTGGGTAATGTCTGTGACATAACCGGAAGTGGACGTAGGACTTGGCTTGACCATGCATGTAAAAATACATATTTGCTTAGCATTATTCATAAGCATTATTACACGTTTCGTTACCAATCTAGAGAAAAAATATCAAAATGGAAAGCTATCAATCGATTTTTCATCTAATGTTGATTTTTTTTGTCATTGATGAAAGTATGTAAAAAGATAATTCTTTGATTTCTAGAGACGGCAATATCATCATCCCTGTCCGGGCTGACAATAGTCATTCTCGTCGTATGAAGAAAGCGAAAAAAATATAGTCTTCGTCATAACATTGCCCGACGCGACACCTATTCGGTTTCTTCATGCCGCATGCCTACCACAAAGATAGTCGTGCAGCCAAAAGTAAAAAGCCGATTTCCGTCGTCACTACTTCACATAATCGATTGCACGTCATTATAGACGGAGTAGTTAAAAACATAATGACGTCTAGAATAAAGAAATAGTACGAACTTTGGTAACATAAATGTTTCGATAGCATTTATAACATCTTCATACGTTACTTCAAATTCATTTTCACAAAGAAATAATAAAAATCTTCGCAGGGCAGTATGAAGTCTTCGTTCTTCGCTGTCGTCATAACGATTTGGTTGCACGACGAAAGCTAACGTTGTGCGCGTCATTGACGATGCGTCGAGTAGCAATGAAGACAATAAATCTCGTCGCTACTGCGGTTTTTCTTGCTGCGACGATGACTATTGTCAGGCCTGTCCCTGTCGCTGGATGTTGGTTCTCTACCGACCGCTCAAGATAAAATTTGAGCAGGAACTAAACTAGTAAAGTAGTAGTAAAATTCTTCTTTATTTAAAACATGTTTTGTTCTACAATCATTTTTATACATGTACAGTGATCGGCCGGCTTGGCCCTCCAACTTCAATTTCAATTATTGTTATTATTATTATTATGCTATTACTTAATTTTTAAAATATAATGTATCATGACGGCCTTTAGGAGGCGCTGGTGTGTTTTTTAAAATTTGATAACCTAACTACTATGTACACTAATATTTACAATAAAAAATTTGATAACCTAGATTGGAACTAGCGCCCTAATTGGTGCCTCATCCGAATGCAAGCAACGGACCCTAAACTTTTCTTTACACTCACCAAAGCGTTCATGTAAGGTTTTTATTCCGGCCAGACGGTGGACCTCGGATGTTCTTGTCCTGGGAGGGTGTTGAGGATCATCCTCAGGAATTTGTTTTGGACCCGTTGAAGTTTGAGGTGGTGGGTTTTAGCGCTGCTCTCCCAGACCGGCATGCCATATTCGATCACAGGGAGGATGATTTGCTTGTAGACAGCAAGCTTATTTTCAGGGACAATGACGACCGGCGGTTGATCAAAGGGTACAGTAGTTTCCACAAGACGTTACACTTTGTCACCGTTTTGTCAACCTGTTGCCTGAAAATAAGCTTGCTGTCGAGGGTCAACTCAAGGTAGCCGGCCTCATTGGCCCATTCCACAGTCGTGCCATTGAGGATGATTTTACAGTCCCCAGGCGGAACAAGTTTAGGGATTTGGAGTGGGGAAAATGATGACCTGGGTCTTCGCCGCGTTGATACAGATCTTCCAGCTGGTGAGGTACTCTGTCAGGGCATCCAGGCCTCGTTGGGGGTTTGTCACTAGGGCTCTGATCACGCTACCGTTGTAGGCGGTGGATGTGTCATCTGCGAACAGAGACAGAATGCCGCCTTCTGGAGGTTCTGGCATGTCGGAGGTGAACAGATTGAAAAGCAGGGGCCCGAGGATGCTGCCCTGGGGAACGCCTGCGACGATGTTGTGCGCATTGGAACTCGCTCCGCTGATTGAGACCCGGAATGTCCTTGCCGACAGGTAATTGTTGATGATTTTCACCAGGTAGCTGGGAAGATTGTAGCGTTGTAGTTTGTACACCAGGCCATCATGCCATACATTGTCAAATGCCTTCTCGACATCGAGTAAGGCCATGGCGGATGTTTTCGAGACAAACTTGTTCCGTCTGAGGATGTTGGCAACTCAGGTCAGTTGGTGTACAGTTGACCGACCGCGTCGGAAACCAAACTGTTCCTCGAGCAAGATGTTGAGATTTTCGGCAGACTCAAGTAACCGATGATGAATAGCTTTTTCGAATAGCTTGGATAACCCTGAGAGAAGGCTGATGGGTCGATAACTTTTGGGGAGGAAGGATCCTTCCCAGGCTTCCGGATGGGGATGACTTTCGCTGACTTCCAGGACGATGGGAAGTAGCTAAGCCGGAGACACTGATTAAAGATCAGCGAGAGGTGCTCAAAGAACGGAGCACTCATGTGTTTGAGCTCGAGATTCAGGATGCTGTCGAAGCCTGGGGCCTTCATGTTCTTCGACGATTTGATATAGGCCGTCAATTCGTCAGCTGAGATCTCCAACTCCTCCGAGAAGTCGTTGGGAATCAAATGGATGTTGTTAGCATACTCGTTGACGGCTGCTTCGTGTGGACTGACGATGTTCTGCCCAAGATTGTGTGAGCTGACGAAGTGACGACCTATTTCAGCGACCTTCTCTGCAGGAGTTATCAAGCGATCCTTAGAGCCATTATTGTCTAGTGGGATCAAAGGTGGAATGGGCCGAGGCTTGGATTTTAGAATTTTGGTCATTTTCCAGAACGGCTTAGCATAATCTGGGAGAGTGCGGATCTTATTCGAGAAGTCGTTATTTTTGAGGTCCACCATTCTGGCCTTGATAATTTTTGTGATTCTATTGCAGCGTGCCTTAAGCTCAGGCAGTCCAGTACGCTGAAACTGCCTGCGAGTGACATTCCGCAATCGAATCAAATCTTTGGTGCGTTTATCGATGTTTAAGGAGTTGCTTATTTGCCGAGCCGTCGGTACGTGTTGCTCTCGGGCCGCCGTGATCGCCTCCTCAATAGCGCACAGCTGGCGGTCGATACTTTCCGGCGTCTCCGGACGCACATCGTAGTCGACGGTGTTATCGACGCTCTGCTGGAAACGCTGCCAGTTCACTCGGTGGTAGTTCCGCCGTAACTGCTGGTGCCGATTGACCGAGGAGCCCAGTTCCGCCACCACCGGATAGTGATCCGAACTGAGCTCCTGGTATACAACCGGCTGCGAGACGTGGTCACTCAGGTTTGTTACGTAGAGGTCGAGCGTTGCGTGGGCACCGGACCGACTCAGCCGAGTGGGGAATCCGGGCTCAGGATCGTGTAGTGGCCTTCCTCCATGTCGATGCTCCAGATGGTGCCGTTTCGATTGCCGCGACTGTTGCCCCAGGCTTGATGTTTGGCATTCAAGTCGCCGGCAATGATATACTGGCCTTGCCTCCGCGTCAGCTTGACGATGTCCTCCGAAGGGCAGCCAATGATCCATCGCCGGCTTTGGCTTGCGTTGGACAGTACGCCGCGATGAGCGCGATTGTGCCGACCGAAGTGGTGATTTCGACACCGATGGCCTCGATGACACTGAGCTGGAAGCTTGGAAGCAGACGACAGTTGATATTGTTGCGAAGAGCGGCCACACCACCTTCCCTGGTCGGCCGGTCGAATCGCACGATGCGAAAGTCCGGGATGTTGACGTTCACCTCAGGTTTAAGGTGCGTTTCGGTGATGAACGCTACGTCTATTTCCCTCCCCTCAAGGAAATCCTTCAGCTCGATTGTTTTGCTCTTTAGCGAGCAAGCGTTCCAGTTGACCAGGCCCACCCTAGCAGCCATTTTCAATGATGAACATGCCAAGTGTGAAGACCTGGTCGAATCGGGTTTTGCAGCCGCGCAGTCGAGTGGCGAGCTGCGCGAAGATCGGCATCAGTTGCTCCGGAGTGTACAGCGGGGCAGATTCTTCCGGTGGGACGGCTTCGTTCTCCGACTGCCGACGGAACCCAGGAGGAGGAAGCGGGGCCATTCGCTGGTGGATGGTGCCGACGATGCTGGAGCTTGGACCGATGCAGCTGCCGCTGCCAGTCGCTTGTGCGGCTGTAGCGGTGGGAGTATTGGAATCACACGACGGGGAGCCGGGATAGCTGGAAAGTTCACCTCGTTGATTACAGGAACACGGTTCTTCTTCGGAATGGTCCTGGTGGAAGCCTTCTTCCGGATTTCCAGGAACTCGGCTCGCTTTGGGCAGCCCTTTGTGGTGGCCCGATGTTTGTCGCCACAGTTGGCGCACTTGGGATCGGCCACCTCCATTTTGTCGCACTCGTCAGTCGGATGGGGTTCGCCACACTTGTTGCAGCGCGGCTTCATGCGGCAGTTCCTGGTGCCGTGCCCGAAATTGAAGCAGTTGGTGCATTGCGTGACATCGCGGTGCACTGGCCGATATCGCTCCCCAGTCAACGACGGTGTAATTTATAACGCCAACCAGCTTCAGGTCCTTCCAGGTAGTGGAGCCGTGCTCCAGATGGATCAGGTAAAGCTGGTCGCGATATTTCCTCGCCTTGTCGTGACGAGCGATCTTGTGGACGGCTACTGGCTTCAGTCCGCAACTTTCAAGCTCTGCTTGGAGCTCTTCCTCCTTCATGTCGTGAAGTCCTCGCAGCAAAGCCTTGAGCGGCTTCGTGCCGGGGTGGTCATGAGTGTAGTACTCATACTTGTGGACCTCGAGGAACTCCACGACGGATTGATGATGGTCCCTGTTGGCCGGCATCACTTTCACGCCCTCGCTGCAGAGCCGAAAAGTACATTTCAGCCCCTTAGCGATCAGCTGGCGAATTTTTGGGCGCAAATCCGGCGGATCGCCCTTCACAAACACGGGCGGGCACTTCTCCTTCCGCTCCGGTTGCACCTGCGGCAGCTGCGATTGCTGCTTCTTCCTCTTTTTCGGCAGATTGCCGGCGTCATCAAGCGGCAACGGCGAGAACACGTTGCTCTGCAAAAGCTGCTTGGAGGGGTTACCCGCGCCTCCAAGAGCAGTGCGCTTAGGCACTTTTCCAGCGACCGAATCGGCCACCGAGTCTCCCATGACGGGTCCGGGAGAAAATAACGCCAACGCGACAAGCGAAAACGTAAACAGCGAAAGAACGAGAAAAAACACTTCGAAAAAATGCGCGAGCAAAAAACACGTCCGTACGTATTGCTGTCTCGAACTGAGAGAGATAGCCAACTCGCGTGAGCCATGATTTTATCATTATATCAGAACTCTAGCCGAAGCTCCGCCCCTTTGATGAATAAGACCATTGAACATCGTTTGCTCACTGCTAGTCGTGGGTAATTAAAGTGACAAAACATTTCAAAATTATTATTTTCTAAATAGTAACTAATGAATAAAAGAGTTCACTATCAAAATAATTATGTATGGGACATTCGAAGTATTTTCAATGCCATAATTGCCAAAAAAGATGAACTATAGCATAGGAAATCCGCCGAAGCTCCGCCTTTTCGATGAATAATACCATTGTAAATCAGCTGATGGCTACACCTTTACATTGATCAATAAAGCGAATGATTTCTTCATTATAGCATTGCAACTTAAGCCGATGTTCCACTTCTTTGATGAATACATCGCAAAACATTTGTTGGTTCAACCTTTACGTTGACCAACCAAGCAAAAATGATTTGTCAGATATATAGTATATAGTATAGTATATTAACAACATGGTCCACTTCGAGAATCCCCATATATTGGGCAACAGACAGCACATTCACACCATCTTGGGTTACCAAAGATGACTAACGCCTAAAAATGATTGCCAGGGGTGCGATAATTGCAAATATTACACTAATTTTACAATTTTTGAAAATTTTAATTACATTTTTCAACATTTTATTTTTAAACTAAGATTCCAAAATGGGATCATGTGATGATTTCTAGCACATTATTTCGACATGTTATGCTGCACATTGAATTATACGTTTAAGCACCCCTTGCAATGTCTCTTCACTACATTGCTTTTTTTTGTGATACCGCGACGCTACTGCTACAGACATCGATTCATAATGTTTTAAACAATCATAAACTCCCAGTTGAACCGCTCAAGAGGAAACTCTTCAAATTAGCTAGAGTGGTAATAGTGGTAATAGAGTATATTTGCTGAAACACAAAATCACGCTAACCAAGAATATTCAAAAGCTTTATACCCACGTTTGAAAGTTACACAAAATTCAGTAGCTATTTACCTATTCACATCAACAAATAAATCAAATTTTAAATTGAAATATTTAGACTCAAAACAGTGACAGGAATGTCTGCAGGAAAACCAAACGCTTAACCGCTGCTGCCATCGGCCGAGAAAACTTGATCAGTAGTGTTGTCGTCGACACTCTATCGTCACACACCGCCGTGCTGCACTTACTGTTGGCTTCTCGACAATGCCGGGCTGAAAATGCCGATGATGCTGACCTTAGAATGCTGACGATTCTGCCTTGCTCTTAAAAAGGCTTAGGTTTGCGAATGCGTGTCTGAGACGATGATGCAACCGTTCAAAAATTCCGACGATGCGATGCTGTTATTGCTTTGCCTGTTTCGGTCAGATTGAGAGGAAAAATTCGCGCTGCGCTATTTTATGCCTTCTTAGCAGACCTAGCGTGAGCTCATTCGTTGACGTCTGCACCAATCAGAACGTGGTAATGGAATGATGCAAGAATGATGCAAGAATAATGCGGTACCCATATTTATAGGTTTTCGTGAATTCAATGCTTTGCTTTGAAAACAGTTTTAGGCCTATTGAAACAAGTTTTCGGATATTATCAAGCATTAATATGAAAGGCATACTTGAAAGCTGTCGATTGAGGGGTTAACTGCAGAAATCTGTTCACTAGGGTAAAATCATAAGGGTTGTGTACAAGACACGACCGCATGACGTAAACTACGTAAAACAGTTCGGTGAAATGAAGAATCTAGTGCCAGTGCAAGAATACATATTTGCAGCAGCTCTCTACAATACGCGCTCGTTATTCTGCTTCTGCTTCGTGAGAAGAACCGATTTTTCCAATATCCCATATGTATTTGGAATAAAATTTGCTGAGCAACTCCACCGATGCTTAGAGATATCATAAAATCTCGATTAATCGATTAGTAAATAATCGATTACTCTCGAGTCTTGACGATTATTGAATCGATTCATCGTTGAGTAGTAATCGAATCAAAATTTATCGATTATCATAACGTTCATTTCATTTCATTTATTTAGTTAACATCTAAACAGATAACACTGAATCAACAATTTGACGCCACAATACACGGTTCGAGGCCGCATCTCTCCATCCTCGGATACGCCCCACGCTCGCCAAGTCGTTCTGCACCTGGTCTGCCCATCTCGGTCGCTGCGCTCCACGCCGTCTCGTACCTGCCGGATCGGAAGCGAACACCATCTTTGCAGGGTTGCTGTCCGGCATTCTTGCAACATGTCCTGCCCATCGTACCCTTCCGGCTTTAGCTACCTTCTGGATACTGGGTTCGCCGTAGAGTTGGGCGAGCTCATGGTTCATTCTTCGCCGCCACACACCGTCTTCTTGCACACCGCCAAAGATGGTCCTAAGCACCCGTCTCTCGAATACTCCGAGTGCTTGCAAGTCCTCCTCGAGCATTGTCCATGTTTCATGTCCGTAGAGGGCTACCGGTCTTATTAACGTCTTGTACATGACACATTTGGTGCGGTGGCGAATCTTTTTCGACCGCAGTTTCTTCTGGAGCCCGTAGTAGGCCCGACTTCCACAGATGATGCGCCTTCGTATTTCACGACTAACGTTGTTGTCAGCCGTTAGCAAGGATCCGAGGTAAACGAATTCCTCGACCACCTCGAAGGTATCCCCGTCTATCGTAACACTGCTTCCCAGGCGGGCCCTGTCGCGCTCGGGTCCGCCCACAAGCATGTACTTTGTCTTTGACGCATTCACCACCAGTCCAACTTTTGTTGCTTCACGTTTCAGGCGGGTGTACAGTTCTGCCACCTTTGCAAATGTTCGGCCGACAATGTCCATGTCATCCGCGAAGCAAATAAATTGACTGGATCTGTTGAAAATCGTACCCCGGCTGTTACACCCGGCTCTCCGCATGACACCTTCTAGCGCAATGTTGAACAACAGGCACGAAAGTCCATCACCTTGTCTTAGTCCCCGGCGCGATTCGAACGAACTGGAGTGTTCGCCCGAAATCTTCACACAGTTTTGCACACCATCCACCGTTGCTTTGATCAGTCTGGTAAGCTTCGCAGGAAGCTGTTCTCGTCCATAATTTTCCATAGCTCTACGCGGTCTATACTGTCGTATGCCGCCTTGAAATCAACGAACAGATGGTGCGTTGGGACCTGGTATTCACGGCATTTTTGAAGGATTTGCCGTACAGTAAAGATCTGGTCCGTTGTCCAGTCAACAAAGCCGGCTTGATAACTTCCCACGAACTCGTTCACTAATGGTGACAGACGACGGAACATGATCTGGGATATCACTTTGTAGGCGGCATTAAGGATGGTGATCACTCGAAAGTTCTCACACTCCAGTTTGTCGCCTTTCTTGTAGATGGGGCATACACCCCTTTCTTCCACTCCTCCGGTAGCTGTTCGGTTTCCCAGATTCTGACTATCAGTTTGTGCAGGCAAGTGGCCAGCTTTTCCGGGCCCATCTTGATGAGCTCAGCTCCGATACCATCCTTACCAGCTGCTTTATTGGTCTTTAGCTGTTGAATGGCATCTTTAACTTCCCTCAAAGTGGGGGCTGGTTGGCTTCCATCGTCCGCTGAACTGACGTAGTCATCTCCTCCGCTGCCTTGACTTTCACTGCCTGTACTCTCAGCGCCATTCAGATGTTCCTCGTAGTGCTGCTTCCACCTTTCGATCACCACGTTCGTCCGTCAAGATGCTCCCATCCTTATCCCTGCACATTTCGGCTCGCGGCACGAAGCCTTTGCGGGATGCGTTGAGCTTCTGATAGAACTTGCGTGTTTCTTGAGAACGGCACAGCTGTTCCATCTCCTCGCACTCCGCTTCTTCCAGGCGGCGTTTCTTCTCCTGAAAAGGCGGGTCTGCTGTCTCCGCTTCCGTCTATAACGTTCCACGTTCTGCCGGGTACCTTGCTGCAGCGCGACCGCCCGCGCTGCGTCTTTCTCCTCCAGAATCTGTCTGCACTCTTCGTCGAACCAATCGTTCCGTCGACTTCGACCCATATACCCGACGTTGTTCTCCGCTGCGTCGTTAATGGCTGCTTTGACTGTATTCCAGCAGTCCTCAAGAGGGGCCCCATCGAGCTCACCCTCTTCCGGCAACGCTGCCTCGAGATGCTGCGCGTATGCAGTGGCGACATCAGGTTGCTTCAGTCGCTCTAGGTCGTACCGCGGCGGTCGTCGGTACCGAACATTGTTGATGACGGATAGTTTTGGGCGCAGTTTAACCATCACCAGATAGTGGTCAGAGTCGATGTTAGCGCCACGATATGTCCTGACGTCGATAATGTCGGAGAAGTGCCGTCCATCAATCAGAACGTGGTCGATTTGTGATTCTGTCTGCAGTGGTGATCTCCAGGTGTACCGATACGGGAGGCTGTGTTGGAAGTAGGTGCTGCGAATGGCCATATTCTTGGAGGCGGCGAAATCAATTAGTCGTAGGCCGTTTTCGTTCGTCAGCCGGTGAGCGCTGAACTTTCCAATAGTCGGTCTAAATTCCTCCTCTTGGCCAACCTGAGCGTTCAAATCTCCTATGATGATTTTGACGTCGTGGCTTGGGCAGCTGTCGTACTCACGTTCCAGCTGCGCGTAGAATGCGTCCTTATCATCATCAGTGCTTCCGGAGTGTGGGCTATGGACGTTGATTATGCTGAAGTTGAAGAACCGGCCTTTGATCCTCAACTTGCACATTCTTTCATTGATCGGCCACCACCCGATTACGCGCCTTTGCATATCGCCCATCACTATGAAAGCTGTTCCCAGCTCGTGTGTGTTGCCGCAGCTCTGGTAGATGGTATGATTACCTCTAAACGTTCGCACCATTGATCCCTTCCAACAAACCTCCTGCAGCGCTACGATGCCGAATCCACGGTCCTTGAGCACATCGGCGAGTATGCGTGTGCTCCCGATGAAGTTGAGAGATTTGCAGTTCCACGAACCGAGTTTCCAATCGCTAGTCCCTTTTCGTCGCAGTGGTCTTCGCCGATGGTTCCGGTCCGTACTCTCTTGTTGATTGTTCGTTGCTTATGATTTTTTAAAGGCTGGCTTGCAGGGCCTGACACCAAACCCCTAAATTTCCGGAGGACCATTCCTCCTTATTTCCGGTGGACCATGGTGCACAGTTTCATAGAGTCCCTCGCTGGCACTCGGACGATGATCAGCCGCCCTAACATGGAGAACAGACGCTGTTGTGAGCCGATCCTGACATGGAGAACAGACGCTCAATAAGATTTGCACCTCCGAAGAGGAGCAAACCCCCCTTCCCTGTCAGCATACGACCATAGTTCCCACCGGGGTTGGTTACCCGATCTTCCCTAAGGTTGCTCGTATCCCGGCCAGCACCAAGATACATTATTATTATTTATTCAGACTAAGGCCGAAGTGGCCTGTGCGGTATATAAGAGTCTTCTCCATTCGGCTCGGTCCATGGCTACACGTCGCCAACCACGCAGTCTACGGAGGGTCCGCAAGTCATCTTCCACCTGATCGATCCACCTTTCCCGCTGCGCACCTCGCCTTCTTGTGCCCGTCGGATCGTTGTCGAGAACCATTTTCACCGGGTTACTGTCCGACATTCTGGCTACGTGCCCGGCCCATCGCAGTCGTCCGATTTTCGCGGTGTGAACGATGGATGGTTCTCCCAACAGCTGATGCAATTCGTTATACATTCGCCTCCTCCACGTACCGTCCGCCATCTGCACCCCAGCATAGATGGTACGCAGCACTTTCCTTTCGAAAACTCCAAGTGCGCGTTGGTCCTCCACGAGCATCGTCCAGGTCTCGTGTCCGTAGAGGACTACCGGTCTAATTAGCGTTTTGTAGATTGTCAGATTGGTACGGCGGCGAACTCTATTCGATCGGAGCGTCTTGCGGAGTCCAAAGTACGTACGATTTCCAGCCACTATGCGTCTCCGAATTTCTCTGCTGGTGTCATTTTCGACAGTCACCAGTGAGCCCAAGTACACAAATTCTTCTACCACCTCGATTTCGTCACCACCGATGCAAACTCGCGGTGGGTGGCTCACATTGTCTTCTCTTGAACCTCTGCCTATCATGTACTTCGTCTTCGACGTGTTGATGACTAGTCCGATCCGCTTAGCTTCCCTCTTCAGTCTGATGTAGGCTTCCTCCATCTTCTCAAAGTTACGTGCCATAATATCTATGTCGTCGGCGAAACCAAATAGCTGGACGGACTTATTGAAAATTGTACCACTCGTGTTAATCCCTGCTCTTCGTATTACCCCTTCCAAAGCGATGTTGAATAGCAAACACGAAAGACCATCACCTTGCCGTAACCCTCTGCGGGTTTCGAAGGGACTCGAGAATGCCCCTGAAACTCGAACTACGCACATCACCCGATCCATCGTCGCTTTGATCAATCGTGTCAGTTTATCCGGAAAACCGTGTTCGTGCATTAGCTGCCATAGCTGGTCCCGATCGATTGTATCATATGCGGCTTTGAAGTCGATGAATAGATGATGTGTGGGCACGTTGTATTCGCGGCATTTCTGCAGTACTTGGCGAATGGCGAACACCTGGTCCGTGGTGGAGCGTTCGCCCATAAAACCCGCCTGGTACTGCCCCACGAACTCCCTTGCAGTTGGTGCTAGTCGACGGCATAAAATTTGGGAGAGTACCTTGTAGGCGGCGTTCAGCAATGTGATTGCGCGGTAGTTGCTACAATCCAGCTTATCGCCCTTTTTGTAGATGGGACACACGACACCTTCCATCCACTCCTGCGGCAAAACTTCCTCCTCCCAAATCTTGGTAATGACCCAGTGCAGCGCTCTAGCCAGTGCCTCACCACCGTGTTTAAATAGCTCTCCTGGTAGTTGGTCAACCCCAGGGGCTTTGTTGTTCTTCAGCCGGCCAATCTCCTCCTGGATTTCCTGGAGATCCGGAGCCGGTAGAATTATGTCCTGCGCGCGTTCTCCCAGGTCCATCACCATACCGCCATCTTCGTCTGCCACATCGCCATTCAGGTGCTCTTCGTAGTGCTGCCGCCACCTTTGGATCACCTCACGCTTGTTCGTAAGAAGGTTCCCGTTTATGTCCTTACACATATCAGGCTGTGGCACGTGGCCCTCACGTGAACGGTTTAACTTCTCATAGAACTTTCGTGTGTTATTAGCGCGGTACAGTTGCTCCGTTTCTTCACGGTCTCGATCTTCCTGCTGGCGCTTTTTCCTCCGGAAAATCGAGTTTTGTCTGTTCCGCACCTGTTTATATCGTGCCTCGTTCGCCCTCGTGCGGTGTTGCAGCAATCTCGCCCATGCTGCATTCTTCTCTTCCACTAACTTCTCACATTCGCCGTCATACCAGTCGTTTCTCTGATCCGGGGGCACCGTGCCTAGTGCAGCGGTTGCGGTGTTACCAATGGCGGATCGAATATCTCTCCAGCCATCTTCAAGAGACGCTGCGCCTAGCTGCTCTTCCGTTGGAAGTGCCACTTCCAGCTGCTGCGCGTATTCTTGGGCTAGTCTACCGTCTTGTAGCCGCCCAATGTTAAGCCGCGGCGTCCGACTTCGACGCGTGTTGTACACCGTCGAGAGTTTTGAGCGCAGGCATACTGCAACGAGGTAGTGGTCGGATTTAATATTCGCACTGCGGTAAGTGCGGACGTTCGTGATGTCGGAGAAGAATTTACCGTCGATTAGAACGTGGTTGATTTGGTTTTCCGTTTCTTGGTTGATGCTGCCGATCTGCAAGACAAAGAGAACTTCTACAGTCAACTCAATGCCGTCGTAGATAGAATTCCGAAGGGTGATATCAAGATCTGTTTGGGCGACTTCAATGCGAAGTTCGGATCCGACAACTCGAACCATGAGCGCATTATGGGACGCCATGGTCTCGGAGAAATGAGCGAAAACGGAGAGCTGTTCGCAGAATTTTGTGGTAATAACGACATGGTTATCGGGGGATCGCTCTTCCCTCATCGACCGGTTCACAAGGTCACGTGGGTCTCCCGTGACGGCTTTACAGAAAATCAAATCGACCACATCTGCATCAGCCGAAAATGGAAACGGAGCCTTCTTGATGTACGGAATAAACGTAGTGCCGATATCGCGTCTGATCATCACCTCCTCATCGGCGAAATACGCCTGCGCATTGCGCGGATTCGTCGGCAGGAGGAAAGAGTTGGGCGACGATTCAACACACGCCGACTGGAAGATGCCACGGTGAAACGGTCCTTCGTTGAAGAACTGGAGACGCGTGCTGCAGATATTCCGGAAGGTGGCAGCGTGGAAGACCAATGGACCGCCATCAAGAATGCCTTCATCGCTACCAGCGAGAACAATCTGGGCGAACTACGCACCCAGAGAAAACAATGGATCACCGATGAGACCTGGAGGAAGATAGAGGAGCGAAGAGAAGCCAAAGCCGCGATAGAGCGATCGAAAACCAGAGGAGCCAAAGTCTTAGCCCGTCAACGATACACGGCTCTTGAGAAGGGAGTAAAACGCTCATGTCGACGGGACAAGCGAGCGTGGGCAGACTCTCTGGCCGACGAAGGAGAGAGAGCCGCCGCAACCGGGGACATTCGCCTCCTCTACGATATCTCACGACGCTTAAGCGGGGCGAAGATGAATGCAACGATGCCTGTGAAAGACGTGAATGATCAGTTATTGACCGATCCAACTGACCAGCTGAAACTCAGGTTCGAGCACTTCAAACAACTTTTTCAAATGCCAACCAGGCCACCACCACCTCGGCATGATCTCTCTAGGATGCTACGCATAACACGCGTCAATACCGAAGCTCCATCACTGCTAGAGATTCAAACAGCCACCCAAAGCTTGCAACCGAACAAAGCACCAGGGTTGACCGCATATCAGCCGAGATGCTCAAAGCTGACCCCATGACATCCGCTCAACTACTGCATCGTTTATTTCGTAATATCTGGGACACCGCAACTTTCCCGGTCGACTGGATGCAAGGTATCTTAGTGAAGGTGCCCAAAAGGGTGACCTGACTGTATGCGATAACTGGCGAGGCATTATGTTGCTGTGTACCGTTCTCAAAGTTCTGTGCAAAATTATCCTAGCCCGGATTCAGGAGAAGATCGATGCGACTCTCCGGCGGCAGCAAGCCGGATTCCGTGCCGGAAGATCCTGTGTGGACCATATTGTCACGCTCCGCATCATTTTGGAGCAGGTCAACGAATTCCAAGAGTCCCTTTACTTGGTATTCATTGACTACGAAAAAGCTTTCGACCGTCTCAATCACGAGAATATGTGGGGCGCCCTGAGACGCAAGGGGGTTCCTGAGAAAATCATCGGCCTCATCGAAGCACAGTACGAGGCCTTTTCGTGTAGAGTGCTGCATAATGGGGTCCTGTCCGACCCTATCCGGGTCGTAGCTGGTGTGAGGCAAGGATGTATTCTATCACCGTTACTGTTCCTCATCGTAATCGATGAGATTCTGGTAGATGCGATTGACCGTGAACCAAACCGCGGGCTGTTATGGCAGCCTATAACCATGGAGCACCTAAACGACTTCGAATTGGAGGATGACGTTGCACTACTCGCGCAACGGCGCTCTGATATGCAGAGTAAGCTCAACGACCTTGCCGATCGCTCCTCCTCGGCAGGTTTAGTCATCAACGTCAACAAAACCAAATCGTTGGATGTAAACACGGTGACTCCTTCCAGTTTCACAGTAGCCGGGCAACCAGTGGAGAATGTTGAAAGCTTCCAATATCTTGGTAGCCAAATGGCGTCAGACGGCGGTACCAAGATCGACATAGGCGCACGGATCAAGAAAGCAAGGGCTGCCTTTGCGAGTTTAAGAAATATCTGGAAAAACAGGCAGATAAGTCAACGCACCAAAATACGAATTTTCAACTCTAACGTGAAATCTGTGCTGTTATACGCTAGCGAAACATGGTGTGTATCAGTGGAGAACACTCAACGGCTGCAGGTGTTCATTAACAGATGCCTGCGGTATATAATTCGGGCCTGGTGGCCTCACAACTGGATCTCAAACAACGAGCTCCATCGTCGTTGTCACCAGAGGCCGATAGCAACAGAAATTCGGGATCGTAAGTGGGGCTGGGTCGGCCACACTCTACGTAGATGGCGGAAACGAAATCTGTAAACAAGCATTAGACTGGAACCCAGCGGGACATCGCAGCAGAGGCAGACCCAGAGGCTCATGGCGGAGAAGCCTCAATAAAGAAATAAAAGAAGTCGACCGAAATCTAACCTGGCAACAGGTTAAAGCGATAGCCGGGCATCGCTCAGGATGGAGATCTTTCAAGTCGGTCCTTTGCACCACCGGAGGTGTACAGGATCCATAAGTAAGTAAGTAAGTTTCTTGGTTAGGTGATCTCCATGTGGCTTTGTGGATATTTTTGCGGGGAAAGAAGGTGCTTCGGACTACCATTCCGCGGGAGGCTGCGAAGTTTATGCATCGTTGGCCGTTGTCATTCGATACGGTGTGCAGACTATCCGGTCCGATGACCGGTCTATACATTTCCTCCCTTCCTACCTGTGCGTTCATGTCACCGATGACGATGTTAACGTCCCGCAGTGGGCATCCATCGTATGTCTGCTCCAGCTGTGCGTAGAACGCTTCTTTCTCGTCGTCGGGTCTCCCTTCGTGTGGGCAGTGCACGTTGATGATGCTATAGTTGAAGAAACGGCCTTTAATCCTCAGCTTGCACATCCTTGCGTTGATTGGCTGCCACCCAATCACGCGTTGGCGCATCTTACCCAGCACTATGAAGCCGGTTCCCAGCTCGTTGGTGGTGCCACAGCTTTGGTAGAAGGTAGCCGCTCGATGCCCGCTTTTCCACACTTTCTGTCCTGTCCAGCAAATCTCCTGCAGCGCCACGACGTCGAAGTTGCGGGGATGTAATTCATCGTAGATCATCCTGTCGCAACCTGCGAAACCTTGCGACTTGCAATTCCATGTTCCAAGCTTCCAATCGTGATCCTGTATTCGTCGCCTAGGTCTTTGCCGATTATATCGAGTCGCATTATCTCTTATATTGTTCGTAATGATTGGTTTTCTAGGCGGCTTATTGGGCCTGCGCAAACCTCCTGTCTCGTCGGAGGGCCGTCGTGTCAGGGCTGTTTAGCGTCCCACCTAACACCAGGACTTGGGCTTGTGCGCTTTGAGCGGCACACGGTCGCTTTGGTGGGGCCTACTTGCGGATACATGCAGCTTTTTATAGAGGTTTAACAGGGCCCACTGTCAAACCCCACCACATCCTAGGCAAGCCCCACAACTCGCAGATGGCCTGGGGAGGGATCGTCAAGCCCTTGGACATAGTCCCTGCTGCCCGCCTTCAAGATACATAATATGTCCAAATTTCTCACATCAACTATTTTGGATAAATAATCGGCGTTGCATACCATTCCTTGGCAAAATCTTCTCATCAAACCGACACAGAAATCAAATCTACCTCGAACAAAAATCATCAAAAAAAATTCAGGAAGTATCTGTCCGGTCACAAAATATTAGCCTCGACAGTGGCAACCTTCCCACTGAAGGACTGCCTAAAATAAACCACAAGTTGGCTCAGCAGGGGATGTAGACTGTATCTCAGCCTTTCCACTGAAGGCCCTTCTAATCCGTGCGATAGCGACTGAAGGAGAACATTATTTTTAACTCTTAGAGCCTTGAAAAAGGCTGTTTGCTTCGGCTAAGTGCAAAAAGTAAGAAAACGACCTTTTCAAATAACCGCGAATTTCTAGTGATGGTATAAAAAAGACTGAATGCTCTGCGAGCGAATGCACTTTTCTTTTATACTACTTAATTTTGAATCTTCTCTGCTTCCCAATTGATGGGCCAATCAGCTAGTGTCTTATATCCCGCTTCTTTGTCAGCCAAAGCGTCATCATCATCAACGCGTTCGAGAAGGGTTTCTTCTTTTTTACGCTTGTTGCTCGCTGCTGGCTTTTATTTCCTAACGGGACTTTTCGCTAGATACAGGCCAATAAGCCGGGCAAGCGAGTCTAGAATTGCAGTTCAGGTGGGAAGTACGTGTTCTTTTCTGAGACAACATTGTTAGAAGTAGAAGGAAGGAAACACCCGGACATGGGATTTCGGGTGATAAGATTTAGAATTGGTAACATGGGACGATCATTCAGTCACGTTCGCTTTGTGTGCGGTCAGTAGCAAACAATGTTTATCTACATATATTTTTATCAATGCCAAAAAACCCAACATTTGATGAAAAATCGATTGATAGTTTATTAATGTTGTAGCTGTAATCGGTGTTTTCTTTATCCAAATATGATTAAGTGAGAGATTTGGACATCTTATGAATCTTTAGAGGCATGGTCAAGCGAAGTCCTTCGTCCACTTCGCGGTTAAATCAGAAAAAAATATCTACTGTTAGTTTTGACGCTATTTATGAAAATCACGCATAAAATTTTATCTCTAGAATATTGGATTTGGCACCCAAGTACAATTTCTATCCCGAAGGGTATTGAAAGCATTGATATTAGCTCTCGGAAGAACCGGTTGTTTTTTGGACATACACGCTAAAAATGAACTACTCAAAATTGAGTCGAATCCGACTCATTTTCATTAAAAACGGGACAACTCAAAATTTGAGTAAAAGATACTACTTCAATAAAATGATGATTTCGCGAAAGTTAAGCTTGGCCTTCCATCAATTTTTAATACGACAGATGCAAATCAAGTTTATCTATCTATCTAAGTGCATTTTACGAAAAACAGACTCCTAGTTTAAGTGCAATCACCATTTTATTGAAGTAGTATCTTTTACTCAAATTTTGAGTTGTCCCGTTTTTAATGAAAATGAGTCGGATTCGACTCAATTTTGAGTAGTTCATTTTTAGCGTGTACATGCTGCATCATGTGGCTTTTCTTCAGCCTGTCTCGGCTCAGCGCCGATGCCGGCCGGTCTCGGCTCGACTCTGCTGCTGCTGCCGGTATCTGCTCAGCATTGCTGCTTTGTTGGGTCTGTAGGGTGGACTGCTGATGTACTGGTTAGGTTTCGGCTGATGATGGTCGCTTCGATGGTGTCGAACCGAAAAAACGGTCGGTGCAGAGTTCATTCCCTGCTAAAAGGTGTGAGTGCTGTTCAATCGATGATGCGATTGCTTCGCTTGTCCCGGTCAGAATGAAAGGAAAAAAATCATAAGGGTTGTGTACAAGACACGACCGCCCGACGTAAACTACGTAAAACAGTTTGGTGAAATTAAGAATCTAGTGCCAGTGCAAGAATACATGTTAGCAGCAGCTCTCTATAATACGCGCTCATTATTCTGCTACGAACGGCAACGTAATTCTGCTACGACGTCGTACTTTGAACAAATTCGTCTCGCCTCAATCTTCCTAGTCTAGTCTAGTCTAGTCTACACTTACACAGCCATCACTTGGAAGAATCCTGGAAAGTGATAGATTCGACTACATCTATCACTTTTCTTGTCAATATTTATGCTTGAAGCACATTAGAAATGTAACTCAAACATAAAAACGGCCAGGCCTACTATGCAGCGTTGTTAATTTTTAGTGAAAATCAGTACTTAACTTGATTTCACATTTAAGTCATAGAACGGGGACATCTCGTACCAACCGCTCCGTTTATAGTATTAGGTTATGTTTGACGATTCGTTGGGAGGACTTAGCTAGAAGGATTAATGTACACTCCATACGTCTTCCACATCCTGGGATGGGACACAGTTTTTAGTCTAGTGCCCTGGCATATACAAGCCTAGGTTTAAGCGCCATTACTCGCTCTCTGGAACGAGAAAAAAGAAGCATACCAACAAAGAGGCTACAATAGCCATAAGAACATATAGTAAATTGAATATAATGTCTGCATCTCACTAATATCAGTTGGTAAATAGCGAGTTAAGTTCACATAGATGTGAAACGAGCAAAATGAAATAAATTGGAAAGAGCTCACCAAAGTTTCGTTAGACTCATCGCTAGATGGCTTCCGTTTAGCGTGTTTGGCGACTGGCCATCAATCGGCTTCGGATGTTTGTTGAGCACCGTAGATGTACCGCTTGGTGGTGAAATTTAAACGCCATCCTTTTCCTCTCCCTCATGATCCTTTTTCTTCTGAGCAGCGTCGGTCAAGCATTTCACCAATTCCTCACTTTACAGCTTTACAGCGATGTGATAATAACACCCACGTTGATTCCGCTTTCTTTGTCCAGCACTTTGAACATCTTGCCGCCGCACTCCTGAACAGTGGGTAGTCTTCTCACCCGGGAGGAACTTCAGATACAGCTCCAGCTCTTCATTCATAGGAACGAAAGATCCTTCATCGAATGCAGAGTAACAATAACCATCAGAGTCAGCAACACAATGATGCCCAAACATCAAGCAAGCCACCATTAAGTAGCAATTTGTAGTTTGTCGTTTTTTATCCGATTTCCGTACTGAATTTGAATGAAAACTTCCTTTCCTTACATTTTGTATACTGTCATTTTATCAACAAAATTATCTAAAATGTGACGGAGCGATAATTTTTCATGTCCGTCTTGTAACAGAGCACACTACGATCCGAAAATTCGTCTCGCCTCAATCTTCCCATGTTTAAAATGGTGTCCATGAGAAGAATCGATTAATTCCCAATAATGCATATTTCGAATCATAACGACCACACGAACCACGTCATAGGCTAGAATAACAAAACCAAATAAGAATCTTGAAAGAATTAAACTTGACTGCCACTGAAGCCATCCATGCGAATACATATTTGTAGCATCTCCCTCCGACGCGCGCTCGTGATTCTGCTACGGACGCCAGGCAACTTTATGGCGTCTCCGAGCGGTTAATTTGCACTTTGAAAAAAGTTCGCCTCGCCTCAATCTTCCTTTGTATAGAATGGAAGCCCTAAGAAGATCCGATTTTTCCAATATCCCATATGTATTTGGAATAAAATTTGCTCAGCAACTCCGCCGATAGTCGTAAAATCTCGATTAATCGATTAGTAACTAATCGATTGCTCTCGATTCTTGACGATTATTGAATCAATTCATCGTTGAGTAGTAATCGAATCAAAATTAATCGATTATCATAACGATGAATCGATTAATTGAAGTAATCGAAATCTAATAGTTGTCGTAAAATCCCGATTAACGTTGCTCTGCAAAAGCTGCTTGGAGGGGTTACCCGCGCCTCCAAGAGCAGTGCGCTTAGGCACTTTTCCAGCAACCGAATCGGCCACCGAGTCTCCTGATATGTCCATTTCGGATATTTAGCTAAATCCCTTTTGACGTAAACTACGTCTAAGGGGAAGCCTCGGATACAGGGTGCAAAATGAAAATTTCCAAATTGGGGACCGTCACGAAATCATGTAAGATTTCAAACGTTAATAGCGACTTTATCTTTCAATGGATTTTTAAGATTTATATATCAATCAATTCGCAAACTTTCCACCAATTCGCTAATTGTATTAAAACTATTGATTATCAACGTCAAACTATTGAAAATTTGAGTTCTTTCAAGCCTGGTAAAAATTTCAGAACCAACCAATTCCGTTCATGCACCCCTAACACGGACATCAGATTGATGTAAGGTGTGCACATTTTGGCGCGCGGTGGTGTCTGTGGCGATAGTGGCAGCAGCAGAACGCCATTTACGGTCGAGATTACACGGAGCGTGTACCAGCTGGCGTCCGTGGCAACGAATCATCGGATGGCGGTTGCGGTACAATTTAAACCACCAACCACCGCCGACGGATAGAGGCTGCTGAGATCGCTGCCGACGCCATAATAGCCACTTTCAATTTGAAGATAATTCGTCTCAAATCAACTATCTTCCAATCAAATGGGGATCATGACAGGAAGCGATATACGCGTCTTGATGCGCGATTACAACCATTGGAAGCAACCAAACGAACATCCGAATCTGAAGAGAAAATTTCACTAAATTTTCTACAGCAGCCTTCGCCGACGGCCATCATTGATTCCGTTGGGATCGCTTACGAGGCAATCATAGCCATTTAATTTTATTTTACTTTAAAGAAATTTCGTCCAAAACCAACTTTTTCCCGTTTCAAATGGAGGTTTAGAGAAGAACCGATTTTCGCTTCTTGAAACCTTGTTGAGAATTGACATGAGCTCGGGAAAGCGCCTTTCTCATATCCAATAAAGTAGACTCATCAAAAAAGGTTTGTTTTATTTTCAGTTATGCATCATTACAATTAATATCAGCAATCAAAAGATTATCCGAATCTAGCGATAAAGGTCAACTTTCTACCGTTGAATGGCTATAGACGCTACCGCGGCGAATAAATTGTCTGCAGCAACCACCGCCGACGGCCATCACTGATGCTGTTGGGATCGATAACGACGCAATCATTGCCATTTAATTGTATGTCACTTTAAAGAAAATACAGTTCAAATCAACTCTTCCGTTTCAAATGGGGGTTCTGAGAAGAACCGATTTATGCTTCTTGAGACCTTGTTGAGCATTTACAACTACTAACAGCAACCAACCGATTGTCCGAATCTTGCGAGAATATTTCACTTTTCTTATCAGATTTTTCTTAATCCACTATTATATACAAGAGCAAGTTTAATATTGAGAGCAGTTTTCAAATTGGATGGCGTCGTTCTTGAACTGTGTGGCTGTAGTCGGGAAGTAGATGTGAAAGAATACTATACACAATGATGTTCTTTTCTAAATATTAAGCAATTCTCTTCTTCTTATTATTGGCATTACATCCCCACACTGGGACAGAGCCAGTTATTAACTGCGAGGTTTCTAAACTAGGTTACCATTTTTGCATTCGTATATCATGAGGCTAGCACGATGATACTTTTGTGCCCAGGAAAGTCGAGACAATTTCCAATCCGAAAATTGCCTAGACCGGCACCGGGAATCAAACCCAGCCACCCTCAGCATGGTCTTGCTTTGTAGCAAGGCCCCATTAAGCACTAGGGTAAATGATATATTTTGGACATGTACATATTTTGGACAAGCCTGAGCTTCTTCGATCAATTTTAGATAATGTGTAGGAATTTTTTTATCGAAAGTATGATCATTGCATACTTTTACCTCAACTCTAGCGGCTCCTGATGAGAATTCATAAATCAACTATTATTTATCGTTAAAATTATCTAAAATGTAAAGCTTTCTACCAAAGTGCCTGCTGGACGCCAGTATGCAGGAGAACATGCATTATAGGACCCTTCGTAACATGCACCTGAAACACGTTTAAATTGGTTCAAACGGCAATCTTGAGGTCCTGCGGCCAAAGTTTGATTGTAATTGAGATACTAACATATTGTGAACTGTGAACTTGAGACGGATGAAAAAGGAGTGACCAAAATGAAGTTATGTTTTTATGCATCAGACATTTATTGGCCACCTCATGTACAGTACATGGATGAACCATTAATTGCCAGCTTTCAGGCTGTTTTCAATGATATCGAAAAGATTGCGAAACAATGTTAATTTCTGGTTTAATCTATGTCAGTTAAGCAAATAAATGCATTTAAATGAATGTGGATACGTGTAGGTAAGTCATACCATTGAGATCTGTAGGTGGCCATTTTTAAATTAGGAGAAAATGACTCTGTCCAAAATATATGCATTTTCCATGTCGAAATTATATATTTGATGTCCAAAAAGAAAATATTTCAGTTCGCAGTATATCACAGTTTACACCTAGTAAACGTAATTTACTCAAAAATTGGGCAATGGAGACACAAGACTAATCATAGCTTATGTTTATGGATGAACCTAGTGGTTTTCAATTGTTTAATACTATTCAATCTCGATATATTTTCTAATGAATGTCCTGCGCTTGTCCAAGATACATCATTTACCCTATCTAGCAATAAAATTTTCTCTTTTCCATTTCAAAATGGTTACAGACGCTACCGCGGCGATTAAATTCACTGCAGCAGCCACTGCCGATGGCCATTACTGATGTTACCATAATTGTAATCAAACTTTCTGTTTCTGTTAAGAATATTCTTCACATATCCAGTGTCTTACATTAAAATATTGATCCTGAAATGGACCGGTTTACGCGCATTAATACATATACGCTGACGATTGTTGCGGATGGCCACTCAATGCTTCACCACGATTTGCTGTATTGCTGTACACTTGAGTACTGCTGATGAAGGCAACGCGATGATGATTCTGCAGCAACACGCTGACGAGCACCACCGATATTGAAGCTGGGAGCACAACCCGCTGGACGCAACAGACTCCGACGACTGCCACTAATCCGATTCCGATGCAGGGACCGCTCTCCATGGAATCTCGAACTTGTATTCAATATAGTGAGCCCGATGCCCAGTCCCTTTGATAGTCTTCATGGGTGCAAATTTGATGTACACTCATTACGAATAGCGAAGGGGCGGAGCTAATGAGCTTGGTTCATTAGATACTAGAAAGCAGCTTTTCCGCGCGCGCCAACCATTTTATTCGAGATTTTGCAGAGAGCGGTCCAACGCGGTCCCAGATCCCAGCAACCCAACCAGCAACCAGTGGTGTTCTCTTGCGTAATTGGGGGATGCTGCAGGTTTTCCGTAGTTTACGTCGAGCGGTCGTGTCTTGTACACAACCCTTCTAATTTTTGGATCTGGCAATTAACGGCGTGCGTAGAGCCGAATCATCAGATGGCTGTCGCGCAGTCCAGTAGTTGTTGTTGGTGGGGCACATAATTGGGAATAAATCGGATCTTTTCAGAACCACCATTATGTTTGGGAGGAAGGTTAAGTTGAAATAATTTGATAAGTGATTGAGAAAGTTGATATAAGACGAACTTTTTTCATAGAACAAAGCATAATTGTTTGGTATCGGTAGCGGAATCATAGCATTACTGCCGATCCGAGCGCGCGTCAGAAGGAGAAGCTGCAAATATGTATTCGCATGGATGGAAATAAAACCTTAAACAAGTAGCAGGCTACCTACTAGAATTATAATCTTGATGGGAAATTTCACTTGACTGTTACTGCTATCCACGCGAATAATTATCGGCAGCGTCTTTTTATAACGCGCGCTTGTGATTCTGCTACCGATGGAAAACAATCTACCATCACCAAGCAATTAAGTTTTACTTTGAACAAAATTCATCTCGCCTCAAGTGGGCCATCTTTATTGATTATAAGAAAACTGCTTTCCCCCGCGCGCGTAGAGATGTCGCAAATTAATCGATTACTTCGATTAATCGATTCATCGTTGTGATAATCGATTAATTTTGAATCGATTATTACCCAACGATCAATCGATTCAATAATCGAGATGAATCGTGAGTAATCGATTAGTTACTAATCGATTAATCAGAATTTTACGACATCATAAGGATGTCGAAAATTAATTGATTATTTCGATTAATCGATTCATCGTTGTGATAATCGATTAATTTCGAATCGATTACTATACAATGATTAATCGATTCAATAATCGACAAGAATCGAGAGTAATCGATTAATCGGGATTTTACGACAACTATTAGATTTCGATTACTTCAATTAATCGATTCATCGTTATGATAATCGATTAATTTTGATTCGATTACTACTCAACAATGAATTGATTCAATAATCGTCAAGAATCGAGAGTAATCGATTAGTTACTAATCGATTAATCGAGATTTTACGACTATCGGCGGAGTTGCTGAGCAAATTTTATTCCAAATACATATGGGATATTGGAAAAATCGGTTCTTCTTAGGGCTTCCATTCTATACAAAGGAAGATTGAGGCGAGGCGAACTTTTTTCAAAGTGCAAATTAACCGCTCGGAGACGCCATAAAGTTGCCTGGCGTCCGTAGCAGAATCACGAGCGCGCGTCGGAGGGAGATGCTACAAATATGTATTCGCATGGATGGCTTCAGTGGCAGTCAAGTTTAATTCTTTCAAGATTCTTATTTGGTTTTGTTATTCTAGCCTATGACGTGGTTCGTGTGGTCGTTATGATTCGAAATATGCATTATTGGGAATTAATCGATTCTTCTCATGGACACCATTTTAAACATAGGAAGATTGAGGCGAAACGAATTTGTTCAAAGTACGACGTCGTAGCCGAATTACGTTGCCGTTCGTAGCAGAATAACGAGCGCGTATTGTAGAGAGCTGCTGCAAATATGTATTCTTGCACTGGCACTAGATTCTTCATTTCAACAAACTGTTTTACGTAGTTTACGTCGGGCGGTCGTGTCTTGTACACAACCCTTATGATTTTTTTTAAACGACCGTGTAAAAAAAATCCGTGTAAAAACAGAATCGGGTGTACTTTCATTGGTTTTGGCGCCTATGGGGCCTTATACTTATTACGTAAGCACTTATTGGGGAGGGGGGTCTGACGTTTTATTTCGTACCATATCAATAAACATTCATTTGTAGAAAAATTATTTAGTCACTTTTAGTGGAATGTCTTCAACTGTCTAAGACGAGTTTAATACTTTCTTTTTAATTCCTATGCGTTTTGTTATCTTTACAGATACGTATTTAGACCTCAACTGTAAGGCCGTCTTCAGTTTTATGAATCATTTGTATGAAAAAAACATTACATGGTAGAGGGGGGTTGAAAAAACCTGAGAAATTCCACACGTCGTAAGGGCTTACGTAATAACTGTACGACCCCAATGACGAGAATTTAGCTAAGGTATTACTATATAACTGATTTCTCATTTCCCAGGACGCCATTAAAATCGTTTATTTAAGAGTGATGATAGTGGTACATAGAGTCTCCAGTAAGGAACCATCCACAAATTACGTCACACCTCTAGGGGGAGGGGGGTTGGTTCAGAGCTGCAAAAAGCATGACGAAGGGGGAGGGAGTTGAAAATCGCCAATTTTTGCGTGACGTACTTTATGGGTATTCCCTAAGCCTTGCAAGCAAAGGCGTAGCATTACCACTCAGGAGAATGCAATTTTGATTTTCGAACCGGTCTAGGATGTCTTCGGGAGAGAAACATTCTCGACACCCTGGGGATAGTGTTTCCATTGTACTTGCCACATAAGATACATACTTATGCATCGGCGGGCATGGAAAAGCTTCCAATAAGGAAACGTTCAAAAATTACGTCCATCGTTTTTCGGCATTTTCAACCCCCCTCCCCCCTCCTGTCACAATCTGTCACAAATCACTGACCCCCTCCCCCCTGTACGTACAACTGTAAATTATATAATGGTTCGTCTTCTTCGTACACTACTTTTACCTCGACTTTTACATGAAACTTAGTGAGAATTAACTCCCTTAATAGCAAATCAAAATATTTTTCAGCTTATCAAATTGTTTCTAAAATGTAATTAGGTACTTGTCATAAGACGAGTTAATACAATCCCATTGAATTCCACCACTTAATTGTATCTTGACAGATACGTATTTCGACCTCAACAGTAAGGCCGTCTTCAGTGTCTCGTACTTGACTCGACTTAATTAGGTACTTATTCTTGTTGGACGTAACACAAGACGAGACCCCCCCTCTCCCCCTGTCACAAACTGTCACAAATACTAAACCCCCCTCCCCCCTCAAACCTTGGACGTAATTTTTGAACGTCCCCTAACTGGGGAAATGCGAAAAAAAACTAAGTTGATAAGCAGTCCTAGTTCCAGTTGGATTGGAATGTAGAGATATAGAAGAAGATAGTAGTACATACAATTTTCCTTTCTTGCATTATCAATGGTTAGTGAGACTTGAAGAATAGAGCACCATTTCTTGTTTTCGAAACAGCGTTCACGATGAAAAATACTTTCAAAATTTTTATATAATATTAACCTACCTTCTAGCGATTTTACCGGTTCAAGACGGTCGCTTTATCGTATAGTTCTTTCCAAGCTCAAAACTATTCATATTAAACGCCTTCAAGATCGCTTAGACCTACGCGGCTGTAAACTTTGGCCGATTGTTGTTAAACAGGTTGTCCAAAAGGTGATTCAATGGTCGATGGCTGGGTGTTTGGATAGCAGCCTCGGGGTCAGAATTCGTTCGCGGCAACACCATTCGCAGCTGTGCCATATCTTGACCTGATACCAGAAAGTAATCCGTTTATCAACGCTTCGCCAGTAATAACTCGCAGCAGTTTTAAAAAAAATGTAGCCCATAAAAAACGGTTCTTCCAAATACATTTTTAGCATGGTACTGTGACAGTGACGAGGCTCAAAAAATGTATCATCGATTTTTCTGCGAAGAATGCGAAATTAATTAGTTACATGGAATAATAAAAAATGGCTATTCAATTATACCGGAATAATTCGTAATTTATAAGTTATAAAGCTGTCTGCTGACGCTTGCGAACTTTTGTGATAAAAACAAAAACGGATACCATGATCGAACGGATTGAATTTTTGACAGATGCAGTGCATTGCGCGATATTGCCGATAATGCAGATTATAGATAATAGAATCTATAGATGAGCGAAAGCACGGCTGAGTCAGTTTTTTTGACCGTGCACGCGCGCATATGACGTCACAGCCCTTAACAATTTCATTTGAATCGTGACGTCATGCTCGTTTGGAGACACGTTTGACAGTTCGTTTGGAGATAGAGGATTTATATTCGCTCATCTATATATTCCACTATCTATGATGCAGATTGATCTGCACTACTATTGACGTAGGACTTACGTCTCTCTTTACTATACCGGGTGTAATTTCAAAATATTCAAATCGACCGCGTTACGCTGTGTTGAAAGATTTTAAACGTTAATAGCGTTCGTCTCAGTGGACGAATTTCTGCGGTAAGCCCCTCAATCGACAGATTTCAAGTATGCCTTCCATGTCCATGCTTGATAAGACCCGAAAAACTTGTTTCAATAGGCATGAAACTGTTTTCAATTAAAAACATTGAAATCAAGGGAACCTATAAATATGGGTACCGCATAATTCTTGCATCATTCTATTACCACGTTCTGATTGATGCAGACACCAGCGAATGAGCAGCCGCTGGGTCTGCCGAGAAGCCATAAAATAGCGCAACGCGATTTTTTCCTTTCATTCTGACCGGGACAAGCGAAGCAACAGCATCATCGATGGAACAGCACTTTTAGTAGGGAATGAAGTCTGCACCGACCGCTTTTTCGGCTCGTCACCATCGAAGCGACCATCATCATCCGAAACCTAGCCAGCACATCAGCAGTCCACCCTACAGACCCGACAAAGCAGCAATGCTGAGCAGATACCGGCAGCAGCAGCAGAGTCGAGCCGAGACCGGCCGGCATCGGTGCTGAGCCGAGACAGGCTGAAGAAAAGCCACATGATGCAGCATGTATGTCCAAAAAACAACAGGTTCTTCCGAGAGCCAATAATAGAGATCAATATCAATGCTTTCAATACCCTTCGGGATAGAAATTGTACTTGGGTACCAAATCCAATATTCTAGAGATAAAATTTTATGCGTGATTTTCATAAATAGCGTCAAAACTAACAGTAGATATTTTTTTCTGATTTAACCGCGAAGTGGACGAAGGACTTCAACTTGACCATGCCTTTAAAGATTCATAAGATGTCCAAATCTCTCACTTAATCTTATTTGGATAAAGAAAACACCGATTACAGCTAGAACATTAATAAACTATCAATCGATTTTTCATCAAATGTTGGGTTTTTTGGCATTGATCGAGAAATATCTAGATAAACATTGTTTGATACTGACCGCACACAAAGCGAACGTGACTGAATGATCGTCCCATGTTACCAATTCTAAATCTTATCACCCGAAATCCCATGTCCGGGTGTTTCCTTCCTTCTACTTCTAACAATGTTGTCTCAGAAAAGAACACGTACTTCCCACCTGAACTGCAATTCTAAGCTCGCTTGCCCGGCTTATTGGCCTGTATCAAGCGAAAAGTCCCGTTAGGAAATAGACGCCAGCAGCGAGCAACAAGCGTTAAAAAGAAGAAGCCCTTCTCGAACGCGTTGATGATGATGACGCTTTGGCTGACAAAGAAGCGGGATACAAGACACTAGCTGATTGGCTCACCAATTGGGAAGCAGAGAAGATTCAAAATAAGTTAAAAAAGAAAAGTGCATTTGCTCGCAGAGCATTCAGTCTTTTTTATACCATCACTAGAAATTCGCGGTTATTTGAAAAGATCGTTTTCTTACTTTTGCACTTTGCCGAAGCAAACAGCCTTTTTCAAGGCTCTAAGAGTTAAAAATAATGTTCTCCTTCAGTCGCTATCGCACGGATTAGAAGGCTCTTCAGTGGAAGGGCTGAGATACAGTCTACATCGCCTGCTGAGCCAACTTGTGGTTTATTTCAGGCAGTCCTTTAGTGGAAGGTTGCCACTGTCGAGGCTAATATTTCGTGACCGGACAGATACTTCCTGAATTTTTTTTTATGATTCTTGTTCGAGGTAGATTTGATTTCTGTGTCGATTTCATGAGAAGATTTTGCTAAGGAATGGTATGCAACGCCGATTATTTATCCAAAATAGTTGATGTGAGAAATTTGGACATATTATGTATCTTAAGGGCATGGTCAAGTCAAGTCCTACGTCCACTTAGCGGTTATGTCACAGACATTACCCACTGTTCGTTTTTTCAATTGTTTTGGTGCATGAATGCATCATTTTATGTACGGATCAATCCACTTTGCATTTACCGCGCCTTCCTCAACAGCAACATAATCATTTCATTTAATGGAAAAACAATCAAACATGAATAGAACACTGCTGGGGAAGCCTGTGAGTTTGTTCTATTTTGGCTCATATTCAAACTAGAATAGTATTCGAAAATTTGCAACCAAACTGAATCACTACTGATTTCACTATTATGCTTTGCCGAATGTTAAAACTATTTATATTATAAACTATAATCAATCGAAGGCGGTATACCAAGTTTTTCGTTGGCTACATTGTCCATCATCTATCCGTTAATAAGTGTAGCATTATCCGCACATGATGTAACCGGTAGTAGACACTTGTCACAATTAAGTGCGATACCCAAAACAAGTTTAAAAAGATGGAATTCTATAATAAAGTAAGTTGAAGGAAAATACAATTTTGATGTTTCTCTAGTAGGGGTAATGACGGCTTTAGCAGGTTTTGTTCTATTATTGGCAGGGGTTTTTTTTATGACTGATTATGCTCAAATTTGGCCCAAACATTCTTTGCATGTCAAAGAATATTGTGGCCAAATTTCATAAAATTCGGTCGATAAAAACCCCCCTGCCAATAATAGAACAAAACCTGCCAAAGCCGTCTGTTCCCCTATTTACTTTTTTCAATTTACAGTTTCCGCTTTCCAATCGCTTGCATCATTTTACTTGGGCTCTTCAGGATGTTCTTGGAAAACTATACAGGAGAGACGTTGACAAGACAAATAGAATAACTTCTAAATCGATCACCGGGTAGGAGTCAAACCGGAAATGCATCGACCAGAAAATAATATACCAAGAAGACGGTTTCAGTTCTCGCGACAATAATTCAATTTATGTTGAATTGATTTCCATACTTTGGCATTCGTGCAATGATTTATGTTTTGTTTAGAGAATAATATCGATTCAGAAAACTCTCGTAATATGCATTGAAACAGTTTCTTATAGAAATAAGTCAATATGTATAATAAACTTTATACAATCGAGAAATAAATGTATAAAAAAAAATCATAATAGCTTTTGTAATTTTGCTCTAAAAGTTTACATGCGCTTAACAGTTCAATTAATCCTTAGTTCTTCTTCTTCAATGACTCTACATGAAATGTACCATCAATCACATCTGTGAATCATCAATAACACTCGAAAATAAATCATTGGAGCATAAATTGCTTTGTTTCTTATTTTTATATTTTTTCAAGCAGTATGCACGCATCGTAGCAAAAAAGTCATAAATTAAGCCGTCGTTTCGCAAATATCAGTAATACAAAATCATGTCATTATTAATGGAACAAACATCATACGAATGACAAGCCTCATAATCAATAAACATAATGTAATTAACTTGCATATCACATGCAGATTAATTTTCCATTAGCTACACGCTACTCACCATACTCACCAAGAGTACTTCTACTCACTCGCGTCTGAGTTTCGCAGTCTATACTCACAGGTGAGTTACTCACTGCGTGAGTAATACTCGCAGCGAGTTTGGTGTCCTACTCACTGCGTGAGTATGAGTATTTAGTGAGTAGCTCACGGCCTGAGTATTACTCACAAAATGAGTAAAGAGTGAGTATTTTTTTACTCACGAGTAAGAGTTTCGCAACACTGCTTTCATGCTCTACTCATCGTACCCGATCGATAGACACCCATATTGTATGATTTTATGTGATTTTGGTTGCCGAAGCGGCGGCCATCTTGAACTTTCGGTCTGCCATTTTGAATTTAAAAATGGCGTCAAACATCAATTTTCATGCTCTACTCATCGTACCCGATCTATAGACACCCATATTGCATGATTTTACGTGATATTGCTTGCCGAAGCGACGGCCATCTCCAATTTTCGGACCGCCAATTTGAATTTCAAAATGGCGTCAAACATCAATTTTCATGCTCTACTCATCTTCCTTGATCGATAGGCACCCATATTGCATGATTTTATGTGATTTTGGTTTTCAAAACAGCGGCCATCTTGAATTCTCGGTCGGCCATTTTGAATTTCAAAATGGCGTAAAAAATCAATTTGCATGCTCTACTCATCGTACTCGATCGATAGACAACCATATTGTATGATTTTATGTGATTTTGGTTGCCGAAGCGGCGGCCATCTTGAACTTTCGGTCCGCCATTAAGAATTTCAAAATGGCGTCAAACATCAATTTTCATGCTCTACTCATCGTACCCGATCGATAGACACCCATATTGCATGATTTTATGTGATTTTGGTTGCCGAAGCGGCGGTCATCTTGAATTTTCGGTCCGTCATTTTGAATTTCAAAATGGCGTCAAACATCAATTTTCATGCTCTACTTATCGTACCCGATCGATAGAAAATCGATGACACCCATATTGCATGATTTTATGTGATTTTTGTTGCCGAAGCGGCGGCCATCTTGAATTTTCGGTCCGTCATTTTGAATTTCAAAATGGCGTCAAATAACCATTTTCATGCTCTACTCATCGTACCCGATCGATAGACAACCATATTGTATGATTTTATGTGATTTTTGTTGCCGAAGCGGCGGTTATCTTGAATTTTCGGTCCGTCATTTTGAATTTCAAAATGGCGTCAAACATCAATTTTCATGCTCTACTCATCGTACCCGATCGATGGACACCCATATTGCATGATTTTATGTGATTTTTGTTGCCGAAGCGGCGGTTATCTTGAATTTTCGGCCCGTCATTTTGAATTTCAAAATGGCGTCAAATAACCATTTCCATGCTCTACTCATCGTACCCGATCGATAGACACGCATATTGCATGATTTTATGTGATTTTTGTTGCCGAAGCGGCGGCCATCGTGAATTTTCGGTCCGCCATTTTAAATTTTAAAATGGCGTCAAGCATCATTTTTCGTGTTTTACTAATCGAGCCCAATCGATATATACCCATATTGCATTTACTTTGAATTACGAGCAAGGCAGAATATAGCAGTCGTAATCACATAAAACTTCTGGAAACACTTGCTTTCCTTGATAATAAGAACATGAGCACACAACCGCAACACAACCGAGATCGATGTTGAGGTTCACAACTTCTACTTGCGAAACTCGTGCACCGGTGCAGCAAAACCAAACCTGAACCGGAGCTCCGTGTCACACGGTTCAGATTTCTGAACCAAACCAAAACCGATCCGACGCGAGTACTAAACACTGTGTGCAGCAGCCGAGAACACCAGAACACGTGTTGAGTTTTGCTGAACCGTACCGGTGCGAAACCAGTTTTTTCCACCACTGGTCTACAGGCTTGTTTTGTAAATGTAATGTACCCATTGTGGTACATATAGCAGAATCTGCGTATGGAAGACGTCCACGGTTTTCCAAGAAATACCTGAAGTGGAGGCCTTCAGATCTACAAGCGTAACCAGGCCTGTTTTGTCAATGTAATGTACCCATTGTGGTGCGTATGATAGAATCTGCGTATGAATGACATTCGCGGTGTTCCAAGAAATTCCTGAAGTGGAGGCCTTTGATGCTCTGCGTGAAATCTTGTTCAAACTGAGGACTAGATCCAAACCCGCAAGTGATTGATTTTTAATGTCTGTGCTAGTGATGCATGTACGTGATTGGTTGATTTACCTATTTCTAAACTTTTTATCAATTATCTATACTAAATAGCTGAAAATCAATTTTTTCATATAAATACAAAGAAGCGTTGACTCATCCTTGATCGAATAGCCCAAAACCAATGAAAATCCATCGAGAAACGGCTTAGATATTAAGGTTTAAAGTCTATCATATTCGTAAAGTGTACCCCAATATAGAAAAGACAGACGTAGTCCTACGTCAAAAAGGAAAACAGAAGGAAGAAAAAGGAAGAAAGAAGAAGAAAGAGAAAAGAAGAAAGTAGAAAGAAGAATGAAGGAACAAGGAGGAAGGAGAAAAATGAGGATTAAAAGAAAGAAAAAAAACAGAATAATCCACCTAGCGGTGATGGTGCCATTCTCGTGTATTATAAAATAAGAAAACCCATAAGAGTAACAAAAAAAGCACATACGAAAGGTCAAATTTGAACTTTAGGGAAATAGATTCAGTTATTTTCATCAATTCGCATTTATTTGAGTTCATTTGAATGCATTGCAGCAGTTTTTGGGAAAAATTAGAAGGGTTACAGGGTGTCTGCAAATTATCCGTACAACAAGACAGGTTTTTAAATATTTTTTTGGAATAAATTAAAGAACCAGCATGCATTGCATGTTGTTATAATAGGACTACATAAACCAAGCTGAATTTGTTCACATTAGAATGACCCCTGTATCCTGGGTTGTACGCCTTCGATCGTGTTGGAAAAAAAATCACGATGGCCGCACGTTTCTATACAGATACTTTTCACACATTTTTGACGATTGTGACATGATTTCAAATGTCTCGATGATATGTTCGGTGTTTTGGTGGCTGTTGATTTCAAGATAGATCATACCGAATGATAAATTCAATCCAAATCGGTTGAGTAGGAAGGCAATTATTTTTTGTTCGGAAAACCGGAAAAAAAGCATTCAAAAAGATTTTTGACGTAGGACTTACGTCTCTCTTTACTATACCGCGTGTCATTTCAAAATTTCTAAATCGGCCGCGTTACGCTGTGTTGAAAGATTTCAAACGTTAATAGCTTTTACCCTAGTGAACAGATTTCTGCAGTAGACCCCTCAATCGACAGCTTTCAAGTATGCCTTTCATATTAATGCTTGATAATATCCGAAAACTTGTTTCAATAGGCCTAAAACTGTTTTCAAAGCAAAACATTGAATTCACGAAAACCTATAAATATGGGTACCGCATCATTCTTGCATCATTCCATTACCACGTTCTGATTGGTGCAGACGTCAACGAATGAGCTCACGCTAGGTCTGCTAAGAAGGCATAAAATAGCGCAGCGCGAATTTTTCCTCTCAATCTGACCGAAACAGGCAAAGCAATAACAGCAGCGCATCGTCGGCATTTTTGAACGGTTGCATCATCGTCTCAGCCACGCATTCGCAAACCTAAGCCTTTTTATGAGCAAGGCAGAATCGTCAGCATTCTCAGGTCAGCATCATCGGCATTTTCAGCCCGGCATTGTCAAGAAGCCAACAGTAAGCGCGGCACGGCGGTGTGTGACGATAGAGTGTCGACGACAACACTACTGATCAAGTTTTCTCGGCCGATGGCAGCAGCGGTTAAGCGTTTGGTATTCCTGCAGACATCGATTCATAATGTTTTAAACAATCATAAACTCCCAGTTGAACCGCTCAAGAGGAAATTTACATCTAACATTGTGAATGGATCTTTTCAGAACCACTAATATACTTACTAAAGAGTTTTTCGCAATTGAATCATTTTGAAAATGTAGTACAATCAACTAATCAGAGAGCGTTTGCGTGAAAATTTTATTAATTCGCGTTTATGGCGATGAATTGTTATAAAATTCGGTCTTCCTCGCTCACGACAAAAGAAAATGCGTTTCTTATTCTAAGATTTCAACGAAAATTTTTGAAATTTCTCCATTAGAATTCCAAAAATTGCCACTGTTTTGAGTCTAAATATTTCAATTTAAAATTTGATTTATTTGTTGATGTGAATAGGTAAATAGCTACTGAATTTTGTGTAACTTTCAAACGTTTGTATAAAGCTTTTGAATATTCTTGGTTAACGTGATTTTGTGTTTCAGCAAGTATACTCTATTACCACTATTACCACTGAAAATCCATTCTGCGCCAAATCCGCGCGACCCAAAACTAAATTCTAAGCAAATACACGTTAAATATCAATGTTAAATATTACGCTGAACATTACAACAATTTATTGAACGTCTTTTTTCGAGTTCGTTTTTATAATATTACTGATTTTAAGTATATGTTTTAACTTCAACGTTACAAACGTTTGTACAAAATTGAAAATAGGATTAAGGAAAAAGCAGTTGATATAACAACTCATCTAGATGGTCCTTCTTGGATTTTCTGAAGAAGTCGCTCCAAAATTGTCTGCGGGTGTTTCTCCGAGAACATCTGTGGAAATGTCTCCATTCTTGCAAAAGGTTCCCCGGAAATTTATGCGGAATTTCATTTTTTGACGTAGAACTACGTCTGTCTTTTCTATATTAGGGTACACTTTACGTTTTCGAAAAACGAACAGTGGGTAATGTCTGTGACAAAACCGCTAAGTGGACGTAGGACTTGACTTGACCATGCCCTTAAGATACATAATATGTCCAAATTTCTCACATCAACTATTTTGGATAAATAATCGGCGTTGCATACCATTCCTTAG
This sequence comes from Armigeres subalbatus, assembly GCF_024139115.2. Classification (NCBI taxonomy): domain Eukaryota; kingdom Metazoa; phylum Arthropoda; class Insecta; order Diptera; family Culicidae; genus Armigeres; species Armigeres subalbatus. The sequence goes on from NW_026942163.1 coordinate 81,180, forward strand.
CAAAATCTTCTCATGAAATCGACACAGAAATCAAATCTACCTCGAACAAGAATCATAAAAAAAATTCAGGAAGTATCTGTCCGGTCACGAAATATTAGCCTCGACAGTGGCAACCTTCCCACTGAAGGACTGCCTGAAATAAACCACAAGTTGGCTCAGCAGGGGATGTAGACTGTATCTCAGCCCTTCCACTGAAGAGCCTTCTAATCCGTGCGATAGCGACTGAAGGAGAACATTATTTTTAACTCTTAGAGCCTTGAAAAAGGCTGTTTGCTTCGGCTAAGTGCAAAAAGTAAGAAAACGATCTTTTCAAATAACCGCGAATTTCTAGTGATGGTATAAAAAAGACTGAATGCTCTGCGAGCAAATGCACTTTTCTTTTTTAACTTATTTTGAATCTTCTCTGCTTCCCAATTGGTGAGCCAATCAGCTAGTGTCTTGTATCCCGCTTCTTTGTCAGCCAAAGCGTCATCATCATCAACGCGTTCGAGAAGGGCTTCTTCTTTTTTACGCTTGTTGCTCGCTGCTGGCGTCTATTTCCTAACAGGACTTTTCGCTTGATACAGGCCAATAAGCCGGGCAAGCGAGCTTAGAATGCAGTTCAGGTGGGAAGTACGTGTTCTTTTCTGAGACAACATTGTTAGAAGTAGAAGGAAAGGAAACACCCGGACATGGGATTTCGGTGATAAGATTTAGAATTGGTAACATGGGACGATCATTCAGTCACGTTCGCTTTGTGTGCGGTCAGTATCAAACAATTTTATTTAGATATTTCTCGATCAATGCCAAAAAACCCAACATTTGATGAAAAATCGATTGATAGTTTATTAATGTTCTAGCTGTAATCGGTGTTTTCTTTATCCAAATAAGATTAAGTGAGAGATTTGGACATCTTATGAATCTTTAAAGGCATGGTCAAGCGAAGTCCTTCGTCCACTTCGCGGTTAAATCAGAAAAAAATATCTACTGTTAGTTTTGACGCTATTTATGAAAATCACGCATAAAATTTTATCTCTAGAATATTGGATTTGGCACCCAAGTACAATTTCTATCCCGAAGGGTATTGAAAGCATTGATATTGATCTCTATTATTGGCTCTCGGAAGAACCTGTTGTTTTTGGACATACATGCTGCATCATGTGGCTTCTCTCCAGCCTGTCTCGGCTCAGCACCCATGCCGGCCGGTCTCGGCTCGACTCTGCTGCTGCTGCCGGTATCTGCTCAGCATTGCTGCTTTGTCGGGTCTGTAGGGTGGACTGCTGATGTGCTGGCTTGGTTTCGGATGATGATGGTCGCTTCGATGGTGACGAGCCGAAAAAGCGGTCGGTGCAGACTTCATTCCCTACTAAAAGTGCTGTTCCATCGATGATGCTGTTGCTTCGCTTGTCCCGGTCAGAATGAAAGGAAAAAACGAACAGTGGGTAATGTCTGTGACATAACCGCTAAGTGGACGTAGGACTTGACTTGACCATGCCTTTAAGATACATAATATGTCCAAATTTTCCACATCAACTATTTTGGCTAAATAATCGGCGTTGCATACCAGACGAGCTCGGTGGTCTAGTGGCTACCGCTTCTGCCTTATGAGCAGGAGGTCGTGGATTAAATTCCAGGCTCGTCCCTTTCCTACTTTGTATTTCAATCATAGTTCTTTCTGTGTTTCACGTTCTACCAACACAATTCCTACTGTTATAACCTTCCACACTAACAAAACCTCCCGTGGCACCTATGAGAGGTCGTAGAGTTCTCTGCATCTTTCTTAAGTAGGTGTCCGACTAACCATCCTTCTCCTTCCCCAGCATTCGCAAGGACGTGGCCAGGACAGATCTGGACTATTGGAGAGAGTGCATTGCTTCCATCTAAGAGATAGTGATTAGTCCCAAATCAATATCTGTGGTAACGGATGAAAGTGATGCTACTCTCACACAATAGTCCAGGCTTGTATCACCTACGAATTTGTGCGAATTGCTCAATGCTAATGCTAATGCTAATAATCGGCCTTGCATACCATTCCTTGGCAAAATCTTCTCATCAAACCGACACAGAAATCAAATCTACCTCGAACAAGAATCATCAAAAAAAAACGAACAGTGGGTAATGTCTGTGACATAACCGCTAAGTGGACGTAGGACTTGACTTGACCATGCCTTTAAGATACATAATATGTCTAAATTTCTCACATCAACTATTTTGGATAAGTATTCGGCGTTGCATACCATTCCTTGGCAAAATCTTCTCATCAAACCGACACAGAAATCAAATCTACCTCGAACAAGAATCATCAAAAAAAAATTCAGGAAGTATCTGTCCGGTCACGAAATATTAGCCAGTGGCAACCTTCCCACTGAAGGACTGCCTGAAATAAAACACAAGTTGGCTCAGCAGGGGATGTAGACTGTATCTCAGCCCTTCCACTGAAGAGCCTTCTAATCCGTGCGATAGCGACTGAAGGAGAACATTATTTTTAACTCTTAGAGCCTTGAAAAAGGCTAAGTGCAAAAAGTAACAAAACGATCTTTTCAAATAACCGCGAATTTCTAGTGATGGTATAAAAAAGACTGAATGCTCTGCGAGCGAATGCACTTTTCTTTTGTACCTTATATTGAATCTTCTCTGCTTCCCAATTGGTGGGCCAATCAGCTAGTGTCTTGTATCCCGCTTTTTTGTCAGCCAAAGCGTCATCATCATCATCAACGCGTTCGAGAAGGGTTTCTTCTTTTTACGCTTGTCGCTCGCTGCTGGCGTCTATTTCCTAACGGGACTTTTCGCTAGATACAGGCCAATAAGCCGGGCAAGCGAGCTTAGAATTGCAGTTCAGGTGAGAAGTACGTGTTCTTTTCTGAGACAACATTGTTAGTAGTAGAAGGAAGGAAACACCCGGACATGGGATTTCGGGTGATAAGTTTTAGAATTGGTAACATGGGACGATCATTCAGTCACGTTCGCTTTGTGTGTGGTCAGTATCAAACAATGTTTATCTAAATATTTTATTTTTATCAATGCCAAAAAATCCAACATTTGATGAAAAATCGATTGATAGTTTATTAATGTTTGAGCTGTTATTGGTGTTTTTTATCCAAATAAGATTATGTGAGAGATTTGCACATCTTATGAATCTTTAAAGGCATGGCCAAGCGAAGTCCTTCGTTCATTTCGCGGTTAAATCAGAAAAATTATCCACTGTTAGTTTTGACGCTATTTATGAAAATCACGCATAAAATTTTATCTCTAGAATATTGGATTTGGCATCCAAGTACAATTTCTATCCCGAAGGGTATTGAAAGCTTTAATATTGATCTCTATCATTGGCTCTCTGAAGAACCGTTTGTTTTTTGGACATACATGCTGCATCATGTGGCTTTTCTTCAGCCTGTCTCGACCGATGCCGGCCGGTCTCAACTTTTTGACTCTGCTGCTGCTGCCGGTATCTACTCAGCATTGCTGCTTTGTCGGGTCTGTAGGGTGGACCAAGATGAATACACCACTAGGTGTTCCAATCTGCCAAATTCACGATTCAGCCATCTTGGATTTTAGTATGGTCCAATGCACCGAATGAACACAATGACGTTTGAGACGGGCGCTGTTTACTAAAAATGAACACTTGCATGAACTCGATGAATGAAAAAGTATTCATTCTAAGTAAACAGCGCACCGCTCAAACGTCAATGATGAACCTTGTGCATTGGACCATGGGAAAACTCAGCCGGTTTGTTTATGTTTTGCACCGAAAATGAATTTTTCACCCCCGCCTTCTTCTCGTCCATAAATTGAGCAGATTGAAACACCTAGCCGGGTCGGTGCAGACTTCATTCCCTGTTGAAAGGTGTGAGTGCTGTTCAATCGATGATGCGGTTGCTTCGCTTGTCCCGGTCAGAATGAAAGGAAAAAATCGCGTTGCGCTATTTTATGGCTTCTCGGCAGACCCAGCGGCTGCTCATTCGCTGGTGTCTGCACCAATCAGAACGTGGTAATGGAATGATGCAAGAATTATGCGGTACCCATATTTATAGGTTCCCTTGATCTCAATGTTTTTCATTGAAAACAGTTTCATGCCTATTGAAACAAGTTTTTCGGGTCTTATCAAGCATGGACATGGAAGGCATACTTGAAATCTGTCGATTGAGGGGCTTACCGCAGAAATTCGTCCACTGAGACGAACGCTATTAACGTTTAAAATCTTTCAACACAGCGTAACGCGGTCGATTTGAATATTTTGAAATGACACCCGGTATAGTAAAGAGAGACGTAAGTCCTACGTCAAAAAATTCAGGAAGTATCTGTCCGGTCACGGAATATTAGCCTCGACAGTGGCAACCTTCCCACTGAAGGACTGCCTGAAATAAGCCACAAGTTGGCTCAGCAGGGGATGTAGACTGTATCTCAGCCCCTCCACTGAAGGGCCTCCTAATGCGTGCGATAACGACTGAAGAACATTATTTTTAACTCTTAGAGCCTTAAAAAAGGCTGTTTGCTTCGGCTAATTGCAAAACGTAAGAAAACGATCTCTTCAAATAACCGCGAATTTCTAGCACTTTTCTTTTATACCTACTTAATTTTGAATCTTCTCTGCTTCCCAATGGGTGGGCCAATCAGCTAGTGTCTTGTATCCCGCTTCTTTGTCAGCCAAAGCGTCATCATCATCAACGCGTTCGAGAAGGGCTTCTTCTTTTTTACGCTTGTTGCTCGCTGCTGGCGTCTATTTCCTAACGGGACTTTTCGCTTGATACAGGCCAATAAGCCGAGCAAGCGAGCTTAGAATTGCAGTTCAGGTGGGAAGTAGGGTGTCCTTTTCTGAGACAACATTGTTAGTAGTAGAAGGAAGGAAACACCCGGAAACAATGTTTATCTACATATTTTTTTATCAATGCCAAAAAATCCAACATTTGATGAAAAATCGATTGATAGTTTATTAATGTTTGAGCTGTTATCGGTGTTTTTTTTATCCAAATAAGATTATGTGAGAGATTTGGACATCTTATGAATCTTTAAAGGCATGGTCAAGCGAAGTCCTTCGTCCACTTCGCGGTTAAATCAGAAAAATTATCCACTGTTAGTTTTGACGCTATTTATGAAAATCACGCATAAAATTTTATCTCTAGAATATTGGATTGGCACCCAAGCACAATTTCTATCGAAGGGTTGTCACGCAAGCTAATTAAATTTTAAAACGATTCTACTGCGAAAAACTCTTTAGTAGATCTTGAAAGCTTGAGATCGTAGAAAACTTGATCAATGAATCGTTCACTTTGAACGTACAGGGGCACACTAGAAGTTAACTTTCTGAAAGCAGTGTGGCGAAAGGCATCTAAGGTTCGATTTCTCAAATTTAGGCACCTTAATCAAAAAAAATATTGGGTAGCGTACTAGCGAACACCATCCATCATAACCGGTACCATATAGTTTTTTTATGAAAAGTTCCTAATTTTGAGAAAACCCGCGTTAGATGTCTTTCGCCATATCAATTTCTGGAGGTTAACTCATGCCGGCTATTTGCGTATATACGATAGCGCCTGGCTGTGGAAGTGGCGGGTAGAAAATCAGCCACTGTCAATAATTCATCTTGTTCAGTGTTGTCATTGACAGTCTATCGTCACACCGCCGAGCCGCGCTTACTGTCCGGTAGGCTTCTCCTTTGTGCGGTGGCCTCGACAATGCCGGACCGAAAGTGCCGATGATGCTGACGATTCTGCCTTGCTCTTGAGAAAGCTTAAGTTTGCGATTGCGTAGCTGAGACGATGGAGCAACACTTCAAAAGTTCTGGTGATGCGGTTGCTTTGCCTGTTCTTGTCAGATCTCAGGGTCAGATTGAGAGGAAAAAAACGAACAGTGGGTAATGTCTATGACATAACCGCTAAGTGGACGTAGGACTTGACTTGACCATGCCTATAAGATACATAATATGTCCAAACTTCTCACATCAACTATTTTGGCTAAATAATCGGCGTTGCATACCATTCCTTGGTAAAATCTTCTCATCAAACCGACACAGAAATCAAATCTACCTCGAACAAGAATCATAAAAAAAATTCAGGAAGTATCTTTCCGGTCACGAAATATTAGCCTCGACAGTGGCAACCTTCCCACTGAAGGACTGCCTGAAATAAAGTTGGCTCAGCAGGGGATGTAGACTGTATCTCAACTTTTCCACTGAAGAGCCTTCTAATCTGTGCGATAGCGACTGAAGGAGAACATTACTTTTAACTCTTAGAGCCTTGAAAAAGGCTGTTTGCTTCGGCTAAGTGCAAAAAGTAAGAAAACGATCTTTTCAAATAACCGCGAATTTCTAGTGATGGTATAAAAAAGACTGAATGCTCTGCGAGCGAATGCACTTTTATTTTATATCTTATTTTGAATCTTCTCTGCTTCCCAATTGGTGGGCCAATCAGCTAGTGTCTTGTATCCCGCTTCTTTGTCAGCCAAAGCGTCATCATCATCAACGCGTTCGAGAAGGGCTTCTTCTTTTTTACGCTTGTTGCTCGCTGCTGGCGTCTATTTCCTAACGGGACTTTTCGCTAGATACAGGCCAATAAGCCGGGCAAGCGAGCTTAGAATTGCAGTTCAGGTGGGAAGTACGTGTTCTTTTCTGAGACAACATTGTTAGAAGTAGAAGGAAGGAAACACCCGGACATGGGATTTCGGGTGATAAGATTTAGAATTGGTAACATGGGACGATCATTCAGTCACGTTCGTTTTGTGTGCGGTCAGTAGCAAACAATGTTTATCTAGATATTTCTTGATCAATGCCAAAAAATCCAACATTTGATGAAAAATCGATTGATAAAGCCTGTCCACGTTATATTTCGGACACACAGATAATGTCCAACTGATTTGTCGCCATTTCATTGATTTGGACGACAGCTAAAACATGCTGAAAGAAGCAGATAAAGCAAAATGATTTAGCTGTCATGTAAATGGTTCGTATCAGTGGTTTGTAAAAACATTTAAAAATCACGTGAGAAGCTGGGTGTCCGAAATTTATCGTGGACAGGCTTTAGTTTATTAATGTTTTAGCTGTAATCGGTGTTTTCTTTATCCAAATAAGATTAAGTGAGAGATTTGGACATCTTATGAATCTTTAAAGGGATGGTCAAGCAAAGTCCTTCGTCCACTTCGCGGTTAAATCAGAAAAAAAAAACTACTGTTAGTTTTGACGCTATTTATGAAAATCACGCATAAAATTTTATCTCTAGAATATTGGATTTGGCACCCAAGTACAATTTCTATCCCGAAGGGTATTGAAAGCATTGATATTGATCTCTATTATTGGCTCTCGGAAGAACCGTTTGTTTTTTGGACATACATGCTGCATCATGTGACTTTTCTTCAGCCTGTCTCGGCTCAGCACCGATGCCGGCCGGTCTCGGCTCGACTCTGCTGCTGCTGCCGGTATCTGCTCAGCATTGCTGCTTTGTCGGGTCTGTAGGGTGGACTGCTGATGTGCTGGCTAGGTTTCGGATGATGATGGTCGCTTCGATGGTGACGAGCCGAAAAAGCGGTCGGTGCAGACTTCATTCGTGATGAGCTTCTTCTTCTTTCTTTTGTTGCTCGCTGCTGGCGTCTATTTCTTAACGGGAGTTTTCGCACGGTACAGGCCACAAGCCAGGCAATCGAGCTAAGAATTGCTGTTCAGGTGGGAAGTGCGGAAAATTTAGGATTGGTAGCTTGGGAGAACATTTAGTCACTTTCGCTTTGTGCGCGATTTGTGCGCGATAAATTATCTCCTTTCGGGGAACTGGTTGACCGAGGGGGTTTCTTTACTCGAAACCAAAACACACACACACGCGATTTCTTCAAGAACATTGCAGTTCTTTCTCTTGATTTTCTTCAACTTGTTTCGGCTTGATACCAATGCCGGCCGGTCTCGGCTCAACACTGATGCTGATGCTATTCACGCTGTTGTACTGCTGTTGCTCCTGTTGGGTTTTTCATTGCTCAACCGCAGCTATTATTCCGACTGGTTTGCGGGTGCCCAACAAATAAGAAAAAATATGATGATGATAATATCCCGTTGGAAGTTCTGAAGAGAATGAGAAGGAAAAATTGCGTCACCCTCTTTTATGGCTTATTTTGGTGCGCAGTTGCAGCTTATCCGCTAGCGTCTGCACCCATAAGAATCAAGCGAACAAATGACGCGAGGAACAAGCGGCACCCATATTTATAGGTTTCAGTGCAGTCAATGTTTTGCTTCGAAAACAATTTTAGGCCTATTGAAACAAGTTTTTCGGGTCATATCAAGTATGAATATGAAAGGCATACTTAAGATTTGTCGTCGATTAAGGGGGTTTCCGAAGAGATCCGTTCACTGGGACAAACGCTATTATCATTCAAAATCTTTCAACACAGCGTAACGCGGTCGATTTAGAAATATTGAAATGACACCCGGTATAGTGAAGAGAGACGTAAGTCCTACGTCAAAATCGTGCTGCGCTTTTTTATGCCTTCCTGACCTAGCGAGAGCTCATTCGCTGACGTCTGCACCAATCAGAGCGTGGCAATGGAATGATGCAAGAATGATGCGGTACTCATATTTATAGGTTCTCGTGAATTCAATATTTTGCTTTGAAAACAGTTTTGGGCCTATTGAAACAAGTTTTCGGATATTATCAAGCATGAATATGAAAGGCATACTTGAAAGCTGTTGATTGAGTGGTTAACTGCAGAAAACTGTTCAATAGGGCAAAAGCTGTTTACGTTTGAAATCTTTCAACACAGCGTAACGCGGTCGATTTAAAAAATTTGAAATGACACTCGGTATAGTAAAGAGAGACGTAAGTCCTACGTCAAAATCGCGTTGCGCTATTTTATGGCTTCTCGGCAGACCCAGCGGCTGCTCATTCGCTGGTGTCTGCACCAATCAGAACGTGGTAATGGAATGATGCAAGAATTATGCGGTACCCATATTTATAGGTTCCCTTGATCTCAATGTTTTTAATTGAAAACAGTTTCATGCCTATTGAAACAAGTTTTTCGGGTCTTATCAAGCATGGACATGGAAGGCATACTTGAAATCTGTCGATTGAGGGGCTTACCGCAGAAATTCGTCCACTGAGACGAACGCTATTAACGTTTAAAATCTTTCAACACAGCGTAACGCGGTCGATTTGAATATTCTGAAATGACACCCGGTATAGTAAAGAGAGACGTAAGTCCTACGTCAAAATCAAAAAACGTCACGAAAATATGATAGACTTTGATCGTTAATATCTCAGCCGTTTCTCGATGGATTTTCAATTTTTTTGGACCATTCGATCAAGAAAGAGTCAACGCTTCACTTCACAGCGTACACTGAAGTCATCTTTTACGCGGCTTTTGTACACGATTCGCTTTTTATGCGATTTTGTTTCCACTAGAATTTCGGGATTTCCATGGCTCATTCAGACACATTTTGGGATTTACGCGGTTTTTTACGTTGTTTTAATTCACGCGGCCCACATCCTCCGCGTAAAACTGACTCCAGTGTGTTACAATATTTAGGTATGATAATATTTAGTATTGCAAACTTGCTAGCAGTTTAGCAATAATAATAATATTTAGCAGTTTAGGTTTCAGTGAATCAGTCAATCTCGTAAGTGTATCGCAAGCTTCTTCTTCCATAGCACTACATTCCAACTGGAACTTGGCCTGCTTTTTAAAGTAATCTATTAGCATTGTTTTAGTTATTAATTGAAAGCTTTATATGCCCGATATTGCATGAGTATTGAGTATGTATCTTGTGTGACAAATACAATGGATACACTATGCTCGGGGTGTCGAGAATGTTTCCCATCCGAAAATATCCTAGATTGGATCGAGAATCGAACTCGCCATCTCCGGTTTCTGGACCTTTGTTCGCAAGGTCAACTGGAGACCTCAAGCCAGCATAGAAGTCAAATTAATGCAACTTACAGGGCTGCACCAGCTGGTGCAGTTCGTTTCAGCTAACTTACACGCGTTTTCTCTCAAAACCTTTAGGGGGTTTGACGGCAGCTTCTCGCTTACGTCTATGGATGCCAGTAGAAAAGCTCGGAATCTTCTTCACTGCTGCAGTGGATGTGTTCTGGGATACTTTCTTCGTTTTTTTTGCAGATTCCTAGCTGTCCAAAGTACGACGCAACTCGCATGAAGGAATAATAATTATTAGATATTATTAGATACAGTCTAAATCCCCTACTGAGCCAACTTTTGGTTTATTTCAGGCAGTCCTTCAGTGGGAAGGTTGCCACTATCGAGGCTAATATTTCGTGACCGGACAGATACTTCCTGAATTTTTTTGATGATTTTTGTTCGAGGTAGATTTGATTTCTGTGTCGGTTTGATGAGAAGATTTTGCCAAGGAATGGTATGCAACGCCGATTATTTATCCAAAATAGTTGATGTGAGAAATTTGGACATATTATGTATCTTAAAGGCATGGTCAAGTCAAGTCCTACGTCCACTTAGCGGTTATGTCACAGACATTACCCACTGTTCGTTTTGACGTAAACTACGTCTAAGGGGAAGACTCAGATACAGGGTGCAAAACCGAAATTTCCAAATTCGAGACCGTCACGAAGTTAGGATAGATTTCAAACACTAATAGCGTCTTTATCTTTCGATGGATTTTCGACATTTGCTTATCAATCGATTCAGAAACTCTCCAGCAATTTGCCAATTCTATTGATACAATTGATTATCAACGTTAAACTATTGAAAATGTTATTTCTTTCCAAACCGGGTGAAAAATTCAATCCCGTTCATAAGTCCCCAACACGGACATCAGATTGCAGTAACGTACGGGCCTTTTGATCCACTGCTTCGTTTTCCCTGTGTATAAAAAGCCCCGTGTTTCGCGTTCGCGCGTCATTTTCATTCTGCATGTCACGGAGAACGGAAGATTTCGTTCGCACGGGAGGGCTCGTTGATTGAGATTTATGAGTGATGATGCGGATGAAATTTTTCGTCAGGTGGTGGTGGCGGTCGTGGCAACAGCAGTATATCTTTTCATCCGTGTTCCCAACAGCATCGTTGAATCTGGCAATCAACGTCGTGCTGTTGATGAGGCACATAAGTGGAAATGAATCGGTTCTTTTCAGGACCACCATTATGTTTGGGAGGAAGGTTAAGTTGAAATAATTTTTTGACGTAAACTACGTCTAAGGGGAAGACTCAGATACAGGGTGTAAAACGGAAATTTCCAAATTCGAGACCGTCGCGAAATTAGGATAGATTTCAAACACTAATAGCGTCTTTATCTTTCGATGGATTTTTAATCACTTACTCTGCAGAAGTCGAATGATGGATTGAATCTTATGAATTTCTGCGTTACTGCTGCCGATTTATTGCAACAATCGCAAGAATTTACTCTCAGTCAAACCAAATTCCTCCAATGAAAAATTTATTGCCCTGAAAAGGACAGATTTCAGATCATGCGGATTTCTAATCACCAACAGAACAGCAACCATCCGATAGCCAGAATATCACAAGAGTATTTCACTCAAATGCAGATGCTGGCTCTATGGTTCTACCGCTACACCGCAACAGATTGCCATCGTTGGATTCTCTGTCGTATTGATCCTGTTACGCGGTCAAGGGCCGAAAACCTCATTAATAAAGACAATAAAAAAAAAAAATCCTGTTACGAGCGCTACCTACGCCATCGGTGGGAACGAAGAGCGTGCGTCAGAAGGAGAAGCTGCAAAAATGTATTTGCATGGATGGAAATTAAACCTGAAACAAGTAGCAGTCTATCAACTAAAATAATAATCTTGAGGGGAAATTTCACTGGTATTGATGCTATCCATGCGAATAAATGTTTGTTGCGTCCCTGACGCACGGTCGTGATTCCACCACCGACGGAAACTATCAGCCATCACCAAGCGATTAATATGAATTTTGATCAAAATTCGTCTCGCCTCAAATTATGGCTTAAGAGCTGCTTTTACTGATGACACTTCAGACGCAACCGTAGCAGAGATAAACACCACCATAGCCGCCATCGTAGAGACACGCAAGAAAATTCCATCTGAGTGCTGTTGATGCTGACGACGACGACCGCGCGACCCACACCATCGCCGGGAATAAAATTTCCGTTAGGAGCTCCGCCGATGCCGAAGGTGGTACCACGGTCTGCTCTCCGCGACATCTCGAACGAAATGGCTCGCGCGCGCGGAAGTGCTCCTTTCTTGTAATTAATAAAGTTGAACCTGTAGCCACGCCCCTTTGGTGAGTGTTTGACTGTTACACAATATTTGCAGTCATACCGGACAACAAAGAGGAGGGACTAATGAGCCATCTTTATTGGTTATAAGAAAAATGCTCTCCCCTGCGAGCGTGGCGCAATCAGCCTCATTCCAGTTCAAGACAGCAGCACGTACAGACGTGTTTTTTGCTCGCGCATTTTTGACGTAAACTACGTCTAAGGGAAAGACTCAGATACAGGGTGTAAAACCGAAATTTCCAAATTCGAAACCGTCACGAAATTAGGATAGATTTCAAACGCTAATAGCGTCTTTATCTTTCGATGGATTTTCGAAATTTGCTTATCAATAGATTCGGAAACTCTCCAGCAATTTGCCAATTCTACTGATACTATAGATTATCAACGTTAAACTATTGAAAATGTTATTTTTTTTTAAACCGGGTGGAAAATTCAATTCCGTTCATAAATCCCCAACACGGACATCAGATTGCAGTAAGGTACGGGCCTTTTGATCCACTGCTTCGTTTTCCCTGTGTATAAAAAGCCCCATGTTTCGCGTGCGCGCGTCATTTTCATTCTGGATGTCACGGAGAACGGACCAGCGCGGTTCCAGTGATAACGCCTGTGGTTTGGTCTGTTGTGGCAAAAACTCATGGACGATTCAAATCAAGCCCAACTCAGCACCTAAAAACTCATGGATGAGTTGAATCATCGCATGTTTTCTGTATGTATGTAGAATCACGAGCGCGCGTCAAACGGAGAAGCTGCAAAAATGTATTCGCATGGATGACTATCTGCTAAAATCATAAGTCTTTCTCTGAATCGGGATCTCGTGATTCTACTACCGACGGAAAACAATCTGCCATCACCAAGCAATTAAGTTTTACTTTGATCAAAATTCATCTCGCCTCAAGTTGTGACTTGAGAGCTACTTTCATTGATGGTAACCAATCGTTAGTAGGGGAAATTACGGCTTTGGCAGGTTTTGTTCTATTATTGTCAGGTGGTTTTCTGTAACTAATTATGCTCAAATTTGGCCTAAACATTCTTTGCATATCAAAGAATATTGTGGCCAAATTTCATAAAATTTGGTCAACAAAAACCCCGCCGACAATAATAGAACAAAACCTGCCAAAGCCGTCATTCCCCCTCCTTCATACAGGAAAATTTAATCTGAGCGCTGCTAATGTTAATGACGACGACCACGCGATCCACACCATCGCCGGGAATAAAATTTCCGGTAGGAGCTCCGCCGATGCCTAAGGTGGTACCACGGTCTGCTCTCCGCGACATCTCGAACGAAATGGCTCGCGCGCGCGGGAGAGCTGCTTTCTTGTAATCAATAAAGTTGAACCTGTAGCCACGCCCCTTTGGTGAGTGTTTGACGGTTACACAATATTTGCAGCCATACCGGACTTCAAAGAGGCGGGACTAATGAGCCATCTTTATTGATGATAAGAAAGCTGCTCTCCCCCGCGCGCGTGGCATTTCATTAGAAATGTTGCGGGCGGCGGTCCCAGTGTTGCTGAACGAATCAATCGGTTTTTCTCAGGGCCACCATCCTATGCAAAGGAAGAGGTGAGGCGAATATTGTTCAAAGAGCAAATTAACCACTTGGCGACGCCATAATGTTGCCGTCCGTAGCAGAGTCACGAGTGCGCCCCGGGGGAGATGCTACAAATATGAATTCGTATGGATGGCATCAGTGGCAGCCAGGTGAAATTTTCTCAAGATCTTATTTGATTTTGTTGCAGCTTGTGATTGGGAAGGCGGATGATTAACAATCAATCGAAAGATGGAGATGGAGACAGTTCAATCGAAATGATGCCATCAGTAGCGAAATCACGAGTGCGCTTTGACGCGTGGTCTTTGCAAAAACATGTTAGCGTCTTCAGTGATTTGACGGTAGCTATCCTCATTTCTAAAGTTTTAATGGTTAAATATAGTAAAAAGTGCAATTAAACCTGATAAATTGAAATTTAGAAATACCCAAGTTTAGTTAAGCTTATTTAGAATATTTTCGAAAAATTTTAAAAAGAACAATGAATTGAATTTAAACTAACAAAACGAAACTACTCATATTATACAAAACTCGAGAATTCAATAAATTTGTTTTAATTACATAAATATATTAGTTCCTTTTAAAATGTAAATTTCATAAGAAATCCAAAGAGTAATTTTGTAATACTCATGGATAATGGCACTAGATTCTTCATTTCACCAAACTGTTTCACCTAGTTTACGTCGGGCGGTCGTGTCTTATACACAACCCTTATGATTTTTTATACATGAAATGACGCTCAGTGTTCTCAGAATACACATCTGTTACAGCCTGCTGAGTTGTTATGCCCATATAGCTACTGATTCAGTCCACTATTGCCTGTATACACACCCTGTATATACAAGATACGACCGCCCGACGTAAACTACGTAAAACATATCATAAGATAATTAATTTGGTTTTAGCCTAGAGTGATTAAAATTTTGAATTTTGCGCACCCCTATGCTTGGACGATATTATTTGCTGTTTTGGTGAACCTCCAAAATTTTCAACTGAATTGGTTATAATTTAACTGAGTACGAGCAGTTTGAAGTTTGTATAGAAATTACTAATAGAAATCGTTTCATGAGGCGGATCATTAACTATTTAGGGGGAGATCCCCCAGCGCCAGACAGCTCCCAATACCGGACACTACTTGCAGAGGTCCCTCCTTCATCTTATTAAGTACAAAAGGAAGCTATTGAAAAGGTTGCTAACGGCATGGTATATCAGATCTCCATGTGATAAACTGTGTACAAAATTTGAAGTTGAATAAAAATTCTTCACACCTGGCCACAGAAATAAGCAGAAACAGAAAATGAAGAGTACATTGGAAAAGGTGGGAATCTGGATTAGGAATTACAAAATTTAGCTGAAGAGTCAAATAAGCTACACTATCAATTTTTAATATTTACAACTTAAGGTCACTCCTGACAGAATCCAAGTTTCAAAGTGCTCGCGTTTTCGGGGCACACCACTCGATACGGAGGCGGCGGACAACTGTCATTTTTGTTGCTTCAGCTTTGCTGCGTCGCAGCATGCGTGAAAAAATAAAAATGACAGTTGTGCCTTGCTTCCGTATCGAGTGATGTGCCCCCGAAAACGCGAGCACTTTGAAACTTGGATTCCGTCAGGAGTGACCTTAAAGCACGTGAAAAATATTACTATTCTGAATGATGTCTAGGACTATGAGACATTTTTCTGAACCGTGAAACTTGTCAACAAAATTCATCGTCGAAAAACGTGTTCAAATATAGTTTGTATGAAATATGAATCATCAATGGTCAACGGTCATATTTTGTGTAGAGGAAGGTGGTCGGTTGTCGGTACCGTTTTGTTTTTGGTCCATAACTTTCGTCCAATTGCACAATGTGGTAATAATTGCATACCAATGGAAGCCAATAGGCATATGCTAATAACTGGTGGGGAGATTTGTTTTATTTCATCTATTGGAAAACTTTTATAAACAATTTTGTTAAGCGTTGATTTTATGCCATTTCGAAAAAGGGCCAGTGCCAGCAACCGACCACCTTCCCCTATTTTCCTTCTATCTATTCTTCTTCTCTTCTTATCTATATATAAAAATGAGTTTGCATTTCCTTTGAGGCAATATAACTCACGAAGAGGGTGACCGATTTGCGAGATTTCCTCATTAATCGATTCGTATTGGGATCAACTGTGTTTCTATATGCAAAAGGTTAGTAAATTTTAAAGGAAAAGTTGGGAAAATTGTCAAAATACAATATTAGGGCGAGTTGGGAGAAAACCTTATGCGATCGCTCGAAAAATGATCTAGTGTGCGGCGTCGCAATCAACGCAGAAAATGACATTTCGAACGTTAAACGTAAAAACCCGGGCAACGCAGGGTACGTTCTGCTAGTAAGGTATAAAAGGAAATATAATCCGGATAGTTAGTTTTTTTTTGTTAAATGGCTTATGTGTCCGGCACTGGAGGATCTCCCCCTAAATATAATCAACCCAAAGACTTCGTAGAAAATTTCCAAATCTGTAAGACGGTTGTTGTTGCGAACCGATCGGATTTTCGTAAGCAAAGTTATAAGGAAAATAAAAATGCTCATTATTGATATGTTATTCTTTTACGTGCTCATTTGAATTTCCCACGATTTAATATTTCCTTAATATTTTTTCTTGCAAGCAGCAAATTGTTTCGCAATACTAACTAAATATCACTTGCTAAATTTCCTATGTTGCCAACGTACTCATATATTTTTAGATATTAATGAGCAACGTTGCAAAACGGTTTAAAAAAAAAATACTGTTTTCATAGTAGTTCTCATACAAACTTCAAACCGCGCGTGCGTGCTTAGTCAAATGACAACCATTGGGATGTTGGATATATAGGGTCGGGAGGTAGCGAGGTTCGTTTTGGTAAACATTTTGCCGCGTGTAATGTGTAGTTTTTCCGCAAATTATGTTCCAATCCTTTTATGTTTCGAACAGAATTGGCGTAACTCACTATTTGAAAATGGTTGGATATGACAATTTAAAATTTTCGTTTAAAAACCCCAAATTTATTATTCCGGAGTGGTGATGATCTTTCTCCGACTGTTGTTCGACTTAGAGTGATTAATGCATCTCATAGTTAATTGCCTATTAAATGGAGATTAAATGCTTTTGAAGTGTTATTTTAAAGGGATGCTGCCTAAACAGTAAGATAACCTTGTTTAAAGTTGATAATACATATTAGTAATCACATCTTGCTTACATGAACATGTCCAGCATCTGTAGCACTTTTTCATAAACACTACTTTTTTGCTCCGACCGCGGTCATTGCTCTGATTCTTTTGTTGTACTTTTTGTACGAATCACCGCACAAAAGTAGGCGCAAGAACCAACTGCACCAGACGGTTGTAACGAAACTCTGAAATTTTCCTAGGTTGGTAAAGAATTGGAATTTTCAATGTTTTTGCCTTGATAATTAATAGTTCCAGTGGGCTTTAAATAATGCTGGAGAGTTTCCGATTCGATTGATAATAAAATCTCGAAAATCCATTGAAAGATAAAGGAGCTATTAGCGTTTGAAATCTATCCTAATTTCGTGACGGTCTCAAATTTGGAAATTTTCATTTGTCACCATGTATCCGAGTCTTCCCCTTAGACGTAGTTTACGTCAAAAATTGGTAATCCATCGAAAAACGGCTGAGATATTAAAGTTCAAAGTCTATCATATTTTCGTGACGGTTTCCAATTTTCACAATCGCAAAGTGTGCCCCAATATAGAAAAGATAGACGTAGTCCTACGTCAAAACAACACAACGTAGGATCGTCCCACCCTGAACGAAACTGGAGGCGATATAGGTACTTCCCCGGGTATAAGTATTTTGGGTAGAGATTATTTCTACGTATTTTGAGCACAATCGGGGAACTTTTTTTTAATTCTTTTTGTGTGGAATCACTGATAAATAAAATCCGGGTGAATAGGTAGAAGGTGTTACAATAATTATATTGAGTTTCAGCAGATGCATGCTTGATTCAAATGATTTCATACATAGAATAGACTATTTTAACCATTCACTTGCTAGAAACATTTAGGAAAGTTTTCGTATATTATAACAGCACAGCCGATTTTTTTTTGATCATTTGAAATTTGGTTTTGATTTAAATTTGTTTCGAAAACCCGCTGAGCTCCGAAACGAAATCCAAAAATCAGATTGCGCCATGTTCAAATTCCGCGGATCAAACCAGTCGAAACAAAATTTTCCGAAATACCGCACATCCCTAATATGGAGTAAAATTACAATACAACAAGGCAGAACGAAAGCTTACCCCACTCTACCTTGTAATTTACACCTCTTCTAGAAGGATGGAAGTTAATTAATTACGTTATCCACTGCACGAATGTTGCACGATCACACTTTTTTCTATATATATGTTCACTTTGATGTTGGGAATTCTCGTGAATTTCTGTTGAAATCTCCTTTCCTGTTTTTCCGCACAATATCACTCCCGCTGTATGCAGTCACTAAACTGCATATATTAGATCGAGAGCAACGTCAATTTGCCACCACCGAGCGCACCGGCAACTGAACGCGAACTGAATTCGATAATAACAACAAGAGGTCTGAACAGGAGAAATGCGAATGAATATGTGCCGCTCAAAGCCTATAGTCGGGGGAATACGATTCGAGCAATTTGGAAATGCACCCATCACGGCATTCTGCTCAAACCGCCTGACGGAAGTTGACAGTTTTCATTTTCTCCACATGTGATTTTCATAACAAAACTGCGATCATTTTCAATATTGCATGTACACTGGAGTGTTTCGCGGTTTTTTCGTGTTTTCCGACTTTTTTTTTGAAAAACCGTGAAAAAAGCGACCCGATTTGATTTCAAAACTTTCCAACATTTTCATCCACTTTGTGACGTGACGCTCGATAGTCCCAACATGACAGGTGCAATTAATTCTCTTCACTCTATCCGCCAGACTATAGTGGAGTGACTACACTACAGCCTGGATTCGAGAAACGCGGAAAGAAAATGCGCCTCAGCCAGCACTGCAGTTAATCTTCTTCATTGCAGAGCAATTCATGAGAAGATTATTTATTTGCGCAATTATTACATGATCGGTGATGAAAAAAATCTAAAAATAGATCGACAAAGGAAAGTACGAATGGGAGCGCAAGGCTGAAATAAATTTGATAATTCAGCCAGGGCCATATGATCAACAGTATAGATAGTGGAATATATAGATGAGCGAAGATAAATCCTTTGTCTCCAAACGAACTGACAAACGAGCATGACGTCACGTTTTCAATGGAAATGTTAAGGGCTGTGACGTCATATGCGCATGTGCACGGTAAAAAACCCGACTCAGCCATGCTTTCGCTCATCTATAGATTCTACTATCTATAATCAACAGGTAATTGATAAGTCAGATTTCTTCTGCCAAACGTTCTGTATTGGGAATCCTTTGAGCGGCTCGGTTTAAGAAATGCAATTGCTTTGATTATAGGATTCTATTGATATGTGATGTGAACACATTAAATACCGGAATGAAAGTTAGTAGATAAATAAATCATTCTTCTCGTGTGTTGTTCAATAATAAAGAAGATTAACTGCAATAGAGAAACATTTTCCATCCGCGTTTTTCATATCCATGCTATAATGACATCCTCTCTTGGGGTGGATGCCGACAACTATCTGTTGCATCTCGCGATAACGCATATTAGGGTATTTGTTCCATTATTATTTATATGTTCATACATGAATAACATTCGCGAATGGAATGATTTCGAGCTTAAATGGTGTCGTTTGTAATTGCTATCATGCGTGCTCACTATTGAAAACACAGACGAAGTCCCACGTCAAAAAAACGCAGAAATGAGAATCAAAGCAATTTGCTTCTCAATTATTTGATTCGATTATTATTAACATAGGTAAATGTTCTGGATTACCCAGTTACCCTAAATCATTCTGCACCTCAGCATGGCCGGCGTTGTTGTAGCGATGTCGACCTTTGCGAATTGCATCCTTTATATCATCCTTACCCAAATCGTTCGTTCCTGGTCCATGAGAGTGGTTCGTTTCCGAGCGAAAACCACGTGCCCATGCAGTACCGTACTGTGAGCACCGAACTCTCTTCGGGTGTAACGAAGACACCGCCGATTTGCATGCAAGATCTCTGAAAGTGAAATGTAGGGCAAAATGGCCCAAAACGACTCTCTATTGAGCTTCCGCCAGTATAAACCAAAGAACTGAACCAATTTAACATGCAATTCTTCCACAGAAAATAACTAGGTTTTTTTTTCCTAACTTTCTGAATCATTGAAAATGTGTTCGAAATCGACCTGGGGCAAAACGCGATAAACGATGAACGCATGTTGGTTTGAAAATCTTAGCAGATTGAACAAAAATCTTACGGGTGAGTTCAAAGAACCACAAATCGGTGGATTTCGGTGGGAATCGAATGTCTTTTATCAATATTTTCACAGCTTTCAGCCCTCGGCTGGCTCACACCTGACGCGCAGCGTCCTTAAAATGGATCATCATCATCATAAATATAATAGCCCTGTTTGTCTGTCCGGTGACTAGCCAACCAGACGCAGGGAATTCTCACAAAAAATAAAATATTTGACCCTTCAATTCTTTTTCACTATCGGATGCAGAAAACAAAACCAGTGACAACCTTATAGACAACCAGACACAACATTTGATGAAAAAAATCACAGACAACAGACGTTTATATTAAAAACTCAAAGGTGCAGCCCAATCGGGTTGTACGCAAAGGTGACGTAGGACTACGTAGCTATTCGAAAATTATGGTATTTGCCATAATAATTTGTCTCGTTTTATTAACATTGAGCAAACTGCTCGGAGGCCAACTCAATCAAGAAGTCGATTAGTTGTTCCCAGTTGGATGGACTTTGAGTCTCTAATCGTGGAATTAACATGACTCATCGGCCGCTAAAGCCACTCGACTGGCTTTCAGTCAGGACATCACAATCCTTACTTTGCTACGTACGCTTACATCGCGGGCGAAAATCAAACGTTGCAAATAAATATATTTCCGTTTGGTTTCACGCCACTGCTTATTTCTCCTTAATTTCGTCAATTTTTGAGGATGATGTCCTCCAAAAAGGCCTTTATACAAAAGGTTGATCCGACAATCCGATATGAACTTTCTTCAAAGTGCAAAACTCAATCGTAAATAGCGAATTTGATAGCGCGTCGGAGGAAGATGATGTAGTGAATTTTAATGGATGTGATCACTAACAGCAACCAAGCTACCACGCCAAACCCGATGCCACCGAAACAGTCCATTTTCGCAATTAACTCTTTCTTTTCATAAAATGTTGGTCCTGAGAAGAACCAATTTTTTTCCCAATTCATATTCCAATCACTAACTGCATCCAATCGCTTGTGTAAATTTGCAGCATTGCCACACTGCCACCCACTTCGTGCTGCTGTGTCCGCTTCGCTGCATCGAATGTTGAACTGCATTCTGTGGAATTCCGATCAAATTGGCTCGCGCACGTTTTTTTTTTTTTTTTTTTACGTTCAATATACTTTATTTCATGTTCTTTTTACATTTTTGTATGATTTACATTTTAAGTGATGTTGTTCTTCGACATTTCAGCTTTGACCTTTTTCTAAAAATTGTTTAGCTTTCATTTCCATAGGATCCAGAAACATTATTTTTGCTTGTACTGCAAATATTGATTTTTGGATTTTTCCTAACTACTGTCTAACTACATCTTAATACTAACTTAACCTAATTTTGCTGGAATAGTGTTCTGATCATTACATGTTCTGATTGTAACCCCTTTTCCTTAAATTTCTGAAATACTGTTTTCTATTTTTTGATCGATTGTCTGAACACCTGCTAGCTCATGTACCACCGTATTTCTAACATTAAATGGCACATTGAGAATCATTCTTAAAGCTTTGTTTTGTATAACTTGAAGAGATTTTCTATGACACATTGCGGTTGTTTGCCATACCGGCATTGCATATTCTATCACCGGGGCTATGATTTGTTTGTAGATGGCTAATTTATTTTTCAAACAAAGTTTCGACCTTCGATTGATAAGGGGGTAAAGCGCTCTTACTAATTTGTTACATTTCGTTTTAGTTTTCTCTACATGAGAACTAAAGAGAAGCTTCTTATCAAGCGTAAGTCCCAGATACACAACTTCAGCAGACCATTCAAGTGGAGAACCATCCATGACTATTTTACAATTTTCAGGGGGAAGTAGCCTTGGGGAACGATTGTAGGGGAAGACTATAACCTGGGTCTTAGCTGCATTTAGTTTTATTTTCCACAGTGACGCGTAACGTTGGAATGAGTCTAGGCACTCTTGGAGCTTCCGTACTGCACATTTTGTAATACGATGCTTCACCATTATGCCAGTATCGTCAGCAAACAATGTCAAGTAGCAGCCCTCTGGAAGCTGGGGGACGTCAGAAGTATATATGCTGTACAGGATTGGGCCAAGCAAGCTACCCTGCGGTACACCAGCTGGGATCGGAAAGCTGTCCGATAGCGCACCACAGAGGGACACCCGAAATTGTCTTTCGTTTAAGTAGTTTTGTATTATTTTTATAAGATAGTTCGGAAAATTATAACGATAAAGTTTAAATACAAGCCCATCATGCCACACATTGTCAAAGGCCTTCTCTACGTCAAGGAGACCCATGACAGTGGACTTTGCGACTGATTTGTTTCGTTTGATTATGTTGGTTACACGATATAGTTGATGAGACGTCGAGTGTCCCTTTGCGAAACCCGAATTGTTCCTGTAGCAATATGTCATTATTTAAGACATGGTCTTGGACACGGTTGAGTATGAGCTTTTCAAACAACTTGCTAAGTGCCGACAGAAGGCTGATAGGTCTGTAGCTGGTGGGGCTGCTGGGATCTTTCCCAGGTTTCAATATCGGAACGACCTTTGCCAGTTTCCAGCAGGTTGGGAAATACTTGAGATTGAGACAACAGTTGAAGACTTTTGTGAATTGGGTCAGAGCAGTTATACTCAGGTTTTAAGAACCAAGTTGAATATTGAGTCAAATCCTGGAGCTTTCATATTTTAGCACCTTTGAGAGCGGCGGTGACTTCTTCAACTTGGATCTTTTTATTTTCAGGGACATAGCATGGGGTATTGCGCAAGGTGGAAAGTGTATCTGAGACCGGCTGCTCCATAGGACTATCCATGTTGCTGCCTAACAAGTGTGATTTCATAAAATGCGACGCGATTGTATTTGACTTTTCGCTAGAAGAAACTAGTAGATTGTCGTTGCACTTAAGGGGTGGTACTTGGTGTGTTTTAGTCTTTAGGATCTTAGCTACTTTCCAGAAAGGTTTTGCAAATGGGCTCATCTTTTAAATGTCTTTGTTGAATTGTCATTTTTGATTTGCTGAACATGGAAAGCAATGATTTTGGTTAGGTAGTTCATCTTATACTTTTTTGACAAATCTCCTGTACGTTGGAATTGTCGCCTAAACACGTTCCTAGCTCTAATGACACTTTTCGTTTCTGGATCTAATTGAAGCTGATTACTTACAATCGATACTCTAGAGATGCATTCATCTTCCGCTGTCGTAATTGCTTGCTGCAGGTTGTCCACCGCACGGTCGATGTCGTCCCTGGACTCCAGAGGCCATTCTGTTTGGATTCGGCTGTCGACTCTACGTTGGAACTCCATCCAGTTGACATGGTGATAATCCTTCCTGGTGCGGCGCTGTCCACACACGGTTTCGCCACCAACCCGTATGCTAACAGGGAAGTGGTCGGAGCTTAGGTCGTTGATTGTCATCGGTGATGGTACGTTCACGTTCGTCAAGAAGATATCCAGATAGGACGGGACACCCGCCGGCGATAGGTACGTTGGATCTTTCGGAGCATAGACTGTAAAATATCCTAATTGCGACTCGTCGAATAGTAGATTGCCATTCTTGTTGCGTCGGTGGTTGAGCCATGCTTCATGCTTTGCATTTAGGTCACATGCCATGATGAACTTTCTGTTGTGACGAGTCAGCTTCACCAAGTCGTTTTTAAATTGACGTGCCTTGCCTTGACCTTCATAGCACTGATGTGGGCAGTAAGCAGCAATCACCAGGAGAGGTCCATTAGTTGTTTCCAGTTCGATTCCAATTGCTTCTATTATTGTTGTTCGAAAGTGTGGTAGTGCCGAGAATTTGATTGGTTGTTTGATCGCGATGGCTACCCCTCCTCCTTTGGCAAGCATCCGATCCAATCTCACGATAGAATAGCCAGGAAGAGACAAGTTGATTCCAGGCTTAAGATGTGTCTCAGTTAGCACAATAACATCTATATCCTCTCGCATTACTAGGTCAAGCAGTTCCACGGTCTTGTCTTTGACGGCGTGGGCGTTCCAGAGAAGCAAGTTCACTCCGTTAGCCATGGCGAATGATGAACTCTCCAAGACAAAGTATTTGGTCAGCACGCGTATGACACTGTTGTAATTGAGACCACATTTCCCTGAAGATAGGTAGTAGTTGCTCTGGGGTGAGAAGAGGGTCATCACCATCCGTTGGTTGGGAACGATTTCGGTGCCACGTTTTGGATTGTTGGGCAGTTGGGTCCTGACGTAGTTGATCCCAGTAGGAGAGTTCTGGAGGAGGATCACTGGGTACAGGGAGGCGATCGATTGATTAATCCGAGTTTGGAGAAATACTTGAAGAATTTCCCATGTTGAAGCGAGGAGTCCCCTTGGGGCGATGACGAGGCTGATTCCGACTTGCTGCTTGGGATCGAGTACGCTTGCACTTCTCACGTTTTGCACATGAGCGATCGGTCGCACGGTGTCCCCCACCGCAATTTGCACACTTTACTTCGCCACCTTTTCAATGGCGCATTTCTTCGTTTCATGTTGCTGGGTGCAAACGGTGCAGCGCGGTTTCACACCACAGTTCCTTGCTCCATGACCAAAATGCAAACATCGCATGCATTGGGTAACGTCCCTGTTGGCGCCACGGTACGCTTCCCAGGAGATGATAATGTCGAGGATAACTTTAGCAGCTTTCAGGCCACCAAGAGTCACTGTACCTTTCTTGAAATGGACCAGGTACAGGCAGTCCCGGTACTCTTTTTGTTTGTCGTGTCGTGACATTGGAAACACCGCCAGAGGATGTAGCTTGTAGCGACGTTCCAGGTCCTCCTTCACTTCGTCGGTATCCATAACCGGCAGACCACGAATGACCGCTTTGAAGGGCTTTTCCGACGGCATGTCAAACGTGAAAAATTCCACCTTTTTCTTGCTCAAGAGCGACTTTGCTTTCAGGTAGTCCTCTTTGGAGGAGATGACTACTTTGATGCCGATACGACAGAGCTTATACACTGCCTTGATGTCGATGGTTTTCATCATGGCTTGCAGCTTGGCTAAGCTGACCAACTTCACCATCAGTGGAGGGATTTTTGTGCTGATCACACGCTGAAGTTGTTGTGGCTGCTGCTCATTTGGATCTTCACCAAAATCGCCCACATCGCTGTCATTAATCGCTGTTCCGCCGGTGCTGTACCGGTTGTTTGAGAGAATCGATTCCAGGATGAGATCTTCATCTCGCTTTCGTTGCTTTTTAGCAACAGACACTTCAGGAGTGCTGGTTGTTGTGTCAATTGGCAGCGAATCTGCCTTCTTGCGTCGGCGAGGCATTTCTAGCCGACTGCGATCACCGAACGAAAAGTATACGCGAAAACTGTACTCGAAAAAAAAAAGGTCCGCTCGATGCAAAACGCGAAACTTTCCTGCTGCGCCGCTGGCTGTTGCTCCTAGCGCGTGTCTGTGTGTTAGCCTGGTGCGTCGTTCGTCGCTAGCCTGGCTCGCGCACGCTGAACAGCAGCTTTCTTGTATTTAATAAATTAAACCCGTAAGCCCCACCCCTTTGTGAGCTGATATGGTGTAAATATAAGGTGCACTCATAACGATTAATGGAGGGGCGGGGCTAATGAAATTACTTCATTAGATATAAGAAAGCTGCTTTTCAGCGCGCGCGAGCCATTTCGATAAGGATTCCGCAGACAACGGACCGTTCGGAGAATGACAAATTCTAAGAATCCTATTAAATTTTCTCGCCAGATTCTGAATTTGGTTGAGATGTTGTTTATCTAAGATGCGTATTTTTTGTTGCGAGGAATGACAACAGAAATTTGACACAAGACGAAGTTTCTTCATATTACCAAACATTATCTCTTGACATCTGTCTGTCCAAGCGACGTTCACTAATGGGTAGTTGCTGCAGGTAGATAGTTTTCTCAAAGGTGGCGTCTTCAAAGTTCAAAACTCAATCGTAAATAGCGAATTTGATAGCGCGTCGGAGGGATATGATGTAGTGAATTTTAATTGACGAGATGACTAACAGCGACCAAGCTACCACGCCAAACCCGATGCCACCGAAACAGTCCATTTTCGCAATTAACTCTTTCTTTTCGTAAAATGTTGGCCATGAGAAGAACCAATTTTCTTTTCCCAATTCCCATTCCAGTCACTAAATGCATCCAATCCAATCGTGTAAATTTGCAGCATTTGCCACACTGCCACCCACTTCGTGCTGCTTCGCTGCATCGAATGTCGCACCGCCTTCCCGATCGAAATGGCTCGCGCGTGCCCCAAACTAGTAGTAAAATTCTTCTTTATTTACACAATTTTTGTTCTACAATTATTTTTAACATGTACAGTGATCGGCCGGCTTGGCCCTCCAACTTCAATTTTAATTATTATTATTATTATTATTATTTTTATGTTTCTACTTAATTTTTAAAATATAATGTATCATGACGGCCTTTAGGAGGCGCTGGTGTGTTTTTTTTAAATTTGATAACCTAACTACTATGTACACTAATATTTACAATAAGAAATTTGATAACCTAGATTGGAACTAGCGCCCTAATTGGAGCCTGATCCGAATGCAAGCAACGGACCCTAAACTTTTCTTTACACTCACCAAAGCGTTCATGTAAGGTTTTTATTCCGGCCAGACGGTGGACCTCGGATGTTCTTGTCCTGGGAGGGGTGTTGAGGATCATCCTCAGGAATTTGTTTTGGACCCGTTGAAGTTTGAGGTGGTGGGTTTTAGCGCAGCTCTCCCAGACCGGCATGCCATATTCGATCACAGGGAGGATGATTTGCTTGTAGACAGCAAGCTTATTTTTCAGGGACAATGACGACCGGCGGTTGATCAAAGGGTACAGTAGTTTCAACAAGACGTTACACTTTGTCACCGTTTTGTCAACCTGTTGCCTGAAAATAAGCTTGCTGTCGAGGGTCAAGCCAAGGTAGCCGGCCTCATTGGCCAATTCCACAGTCGTGCCATTGAGGATGATTTTACAGTCCCCAGGCGGAACAAGTTTAGGGGATTTGGAGTGGGGGAAAATGATGACCTGGGTCTTCGCCGCGTTGATACAGATCTTCCAGCTGGTGAGGTACTCTGTCAGGGCATCCAGGCCTCGTTGGAGTTTTGCCACTAGCGCTCTGATCACTCTACCGTTGTAGACGATGGATGTGTCATCTGCGAACAGAGACAGAATGCCGCCTTCTGGAGGTTCTGGCATGTCGGAGGTGAACAGATTGAAAAGCAGGGGCCGAGGATACTGCCCTGGGGAACGCCTGCGACGATGTTGTGCGCATTGGAACTCGCTCCGCTGATTGAGACCCGGAATGTCCTTGCCGACAGGTAATTGTTGATGATTTTCACCAGGTAGCTGGGAAGATTGTAGCGTTGTAGTTTGTACACCAGGCCATCATGCCATACATTGTCAAATGCCTTCTCGACATCGAGTAAGGCCATGGCGGATGTTTTCGAGACAAACTTGTTCCGTCTGAGGACGTTGGTATCTCTGGTCAGTGGGTGTACAGTTGAGCGACCGCGTCGGAAACCAAACTGTTCCTCGAGCAAGATGTTGAGATTTTCGGCAGACCCAAGTAACCGATGATGAATAGCTTTTTCGAATAGCTTGGATAACCCTGAGAGAAGGCTGATGGGTCGATAACTTTTGGGGGAGGAAGGATCCTTCCCAGGCTTCCGGATGGGGATGACTTTCGCTGACTTCCAGGACGATGGGGAAGTAGCTAAGCCGGAGACACTGATTAAAGATCAGCGAGAGGTGCTTAAAGAACGGAGCACTCATGTGTTTGAGCTCGAGATTCAGGATGCTGTCGAAGCCTGGGGCCTTCATGTTCTTCGACGATTTGATATAGGCCGTCAATTCGTCAGCTGAGATCTCCAACTCCTCCGAGAAGTCGTTGGGAATCAAATGGATGTTGTTAGCATGCTCGTTGACGGCTGCTTCGTGTGGACTGACGATGTTCTGCCCAAGATTGTGTGAGCTGACGAAGTGACGACCTATTTCAGCGACCTTCTCTGCAGGAGTTATCAAGCGATCCTTAGAGCCATTATTGTCTAGTGGGATCAAAGGTGGAATGGGCCGAGGCTTGGATTTTAGAATTTTGGTCATTTTCCAGAACGGCTTAGCATAATCTGGGAGAGTGCGGATCTTATTCGAGAAGTCGTTATTTTTGAGGTCCACCATTCTGGCCTTGATAATTTTGTGATTCGATTGCAGCGTGCCTTAAGCTCAGGCAGTCCAGTACGCTGAAACTGCCTGCGAGTGACATTCCGCAATCGAATCAAATCTTTGGTGAGTGTATCGATGTTTAAGGAGTTGCTTACCTGCCGAGCCGTCGGTACGTGTTGCTCTCGGGCCGCCGTGATCGCCTCCTCGATAGCGCACAGCTGGCGGTCGATACTTTCTGGCGTCTCCGGACGCACCTCGTAGTCGACGGTGTTATCGACGCACTGCTGGAAACGCTGCCAGTTCACTCGGTGGTAGTTCCGCCGTAACTGCTGGTGCCGATTGACCGAGGAGCCCAGTTCCACCACCACCGGATAGTGATCCGAACTGAGCTCCTGGTATACAACCGGCTGCGAGACGTGGTCACTCAGGTTTGTTACGTAGAGGTCGAGCGTTGCGTGGGCACCGGACCGACTCAGCCGAGTGGGGAATCCGGGCTCAGGATCGTGTAGTGGCCTTCCTCCATGTCGTTGCTCCAGATGGTGCCGTTTCGATTGCCGCGACTGTTGCCCCAGGCTTGATGTTTGGCATTCAAGTCGCCGGCAATGATATACTGGCCTTGCCTCCGCGTCAGCTTGACGATGTCCCTCCGAAGGGCAGCCGATGATCCATCACCGGCTTTGGCTTGCGTTGGACAGTACGCCGCGATGAGCGCGATTGTGCCGACCGAAGTGGTGATTTCGACACCGATGGCCTCGATGACACTGAGCTGGAAGCTTGGAAGTAGACGACAGTTGATGTTGTAGCGAAGAGCGATGGCCACACCACCTCCCCTGGTCGGCCGGTCGAGTCGCACGATGCGGAAGTCCGGGATGTTGATGTTCACCTCCGGTTTTAGGTGCGTTTCGGTGATGAACGCCACGTCTATTTCCTTCTCCTCAAGGAAATCCTTCAGCTCGATTGTTTTGCTCTTTAGCGAGCAAGCGTTCCAGTTGACCAGGCCCACCCTAGCAGCCATTTTCAATGATGAACATGCCAAGTGTGAAGACCTGGTCGAATCGGGTTTTGCAGCCGCGCAGTCGAGTGGTGAGCTGCGCGAAGATCGGCATCAGTTGCTCCGGAGTGTACAGCGGGGCAGATTCTTCCGGTGGGACGGCTTCGTTCTCCGACTGCCGACGGAACCCAGGAGGAGGAAGCGGGGCCATTCGCTGGTGGATGGTGCCGACGATGCTGGAGCTTGGACCGATGCAGCTGCCGCTGCCAGTCGCTTGTGCGGCTGTAGCGGTGGGAGTATTGGAATCACACGACGGGGAGCCGGGATAGCTGGAAAGTTCACCTCGTTGATTACAGGAACACGGTTCTTCTTCGGAATGGTCCTGGTGGAAGCCTTCTTCCGGATTTCCAGGAACTCGGCTCGCTTTGGGCAGCCCTTTGTGGTGGCCCGATGTTTGTCGCCACAGTTGGCGCACTTGGGATCAGCCACCTCCATTTTGTCGCACTCGTCAGTCGGATGGGGTTCGCCACACTTGTTGCAGCGCGGCTTCATGCGGCAGTTCCTGGTGCCGTGCCCGAAATTGAAGCAGTTGGTGCATTGCGTGACATCGCGGTGCACTGGCCGATATCGCTCCCAGTCAACGACGGTGTAATTTATAACGCCAACCAGCTTCAGGTCCTTCCAGGTAGTGGAACCGTGCTCCAGGTGGATCAGGTAAAGCTGGTCGCGATATTTCCTCGCCTTGTCGTGACGAGCGATCTTGTGGACGGCTACTGGCTTCAGTCCGCAACTTTCAAGCTCTGCTTGGAGCTCTTCCTCCTTCATGTCGTGAAGTCCTCGCAGCAAAGCCTTGAGCGGCTTCGTGCCGGGGTGGTCATGAGTGTAGTACTCATACTTGTGGACCTCGAGGAACTCCACGACGGATTGATGATGGTCCCTGTTGGCCGGCATCACTTTCACGCCCTCGCTGCAGAGCCGAAAAGTACATTTCAGCCCCTTAGCGATCAGCTGGCGAATTTTTGGGCGTAAATCCGGCGGATCGCCCTTCACAAACACGGGCGGGCACTTCTCCTTCCGCTCCGGTTGCACCTGCGGCAGCTGCGATTGCTGCTTCCATCTCTTTTTCGGCGGATTGCCGGCGTCATCAAGCGGCAACGGCGAAAACACGTTGCTCTGCAAAAGCTGCTTGGAGGGGTTACCCGCGCCTCCAAGAGCAGTGCGCTTAGGCACTTTTCCAGCGACCGAATCGGCCACCGAGTCTCCCATGACGGGTCCGGGAGAAAATAACGCCAACGCGACAAGCGAAAACGTAAACAGCGAAAGAACGAGAAAAAAACACTTCGAAAAAATGCGCGAGCAAAAAACACGTCCGTACGTGTTGCTGTCTCGAACTGGAATGAGATGCGTGCCCCAAACAGCAGCTTTCTTGTATTTAATAAATCAAAACCGTAAGCCCCGCCCCTTTGTGAGCTGATATGGTGTAAATATAAGGTGCACTCATAACGATTGATGAAGGGGCGGGGCTGATGGAATTACTTCATTAGATATAAGAAAGCTGCTTTTCGACGCGCGCGAGCCATTTGAAAGATTCTGAATTTGGTTATGAGAGTTGTTTATCTAAGATGCGCATTGTTGCGAGGAATGACAACAGAAATTTGACGCAAGACGAAGTTTCTTCATATTACCAAACATTATCTCTTGACATCTGTCTGTCCAAGCGACGTTCACTAATGGGTAGTTGCTGTAGGTAGATAGTTTTCACAAAGGTGGCGTCTTCATGGATTTTATACAAAGAAAGTTGATCCGAAATAAACTTTCTTCAAAGTTCAAAACACAATCGTAAATAGCGAATTTGATAGCGCGTCGGAGGGAGATGATGTAGAAAATTTTAATGGATGGGATCACTAACAGCAACCAAGCTACCACGCCAAACCCGATGCCACCAGAAACAGTCCATTTTCGCAATAACCTCTTTCTTTTCATAAAATTTTGGTCCTGAGAAGAACCAATTTTCTTTTCCCAATGTTCCTTTCCAACTAACTGACACCACCATTTGTAATAAATTTTCAGCATCGGCACTGGCTTTTCTTCATATGAAATTCTGGTTCGTTGAGGTTGAATGATCTGCAGCAACACATCAAGCACCACCACCAATGTGATGGATTTTCTTTGAAAATGTTATTAGCGCCTCCGTGATGCTGTGTCCGCTCCGCTACGATCGCTTTGATGCGTCTGCTCTGCGTAAAATCTTGTTCAAACTGAGGATTAGATCCAAACCCGCAAGTGATTTATTTTTGATGTCTGTGCTAGTGATGCATGTACGTGATTGGTTGGTTTACCTATTTCCAAACGTTTTATCAATTTTCGATAATAAATAGTTAAAATCAGTATTTTCAAATAAATACAAAGAAGCGTTGACTCATCCTTGATCGAATGGTCCAAAAAAATTGAAAATCCATCGAGAAACGGCTTAGATATTAAAGTTTAAAGTCTATCATATTTTCGTGACGGTCCCCGATTTTCGCAATCGTAAAGTGTACCTCAATATAGAAAACACAGACGTAGTCCTACGTCAAAAAAAAATCACTTGCCACGGGCGCTACTGCGTCCACAAATAAACTAGTAACTAATAATGAACTAATAATGAGATTTTATTATTTTGGCTTGTTTGCACCATTCTGCCCTATGCTCCCTCTCATTCGACGGAAAGCTTCGGCATCAGACCGGAAACCATGCGAGTGATGAAGCAGTAGCAGGTTATCCAATTGTACCGCATCATAACAGTCGTTCCATGATTGCGCCTTGGTTTAATCATATTGGTTTAATGATAGCCGTGCCATCGCATCGATTTGTATGCAACAGCACAGCCCGCATATACGAAATCAGAAGACATGTATCGTTGCAGTCGAGTGACGTCGCATGACCGTTTTATTCAACTGCTTTCGGGTAGTTATTCCCCACAGTAACGTCTGTTCATTCGTCACATTTTTCGTGCGTTTGACAACCGATTCGTTTGCTAAGGCTATAGCCTACTGTAGCCTATAGCCTACTACGTATACGATGTTATAGTCTACTGTAGTAATGAAGTAAACGTTGTCTCGGTAACTGCACTGCTATTCGTTCATTGCCAATCCATCCGCGCCCGATGGAATAGTGCTGATATAAATTGGTAATAACTCCCAGGTACTCCATCACACCATACCGCGTTTGTGTAGGAAACATGGCATTAGTTCACTAATTAATGATTTTGAGTGTATTACTCTCCGTGAAGTTAAACGATTTTACATTGATATGGAAATGCTAATATCATCTTCCAAACTTAAGCGTTCATGTTCAGAGGCGAAAGTATAGAATTGATAGTTCCGTTAGGATACGGCAGGCATGAAGAATGTTTTTATAGAAGTCGATTTGAAAGCGAACGGAGGGCAATATTTGTGATGGCACATATCACACGACCTTCCTTCTGCCAAACTTCCGTATGAAGGGGGAGGGGAGAATATCAGTGTGGAAGCTGATATATCTCCACTGACTGGCAAAAGGAAGGTGGTTTGATTTGCTCATAAGCCATCGCGTGCGGAAGGATTTTCTATCGACGAGTACTGTCTCCAAATTTCTAATATGACACCAGCACACACTGGTTCAGAAGCCCCCAAAACGTGCGTTTTTTAGTTTTCGACCTGAAAACTACATTTTAGAGTCATGATGTCTTCAGAAGAGTTGAAGGATGTTTCTTGGGCTTTCTTTTGATAAGAAAATATCAATGATCTATCCACCTTGAAGGGCGGTATGGAATAAAAAATTTACGCAGATGTACAAAAGCAGTGGTTGTTCTCTGCAATGTTATAAAGAATGTGAATTAGAACATCTTTTCTGAAGACACAATATTGGACAAACGGTTTTGTAAGGAATTAGAGCACGTTTTGTATGAAAGACCCCCAAAAATCATATTTGAGCATAACTTTTTTGAAAATGATTTTAGCCTTATGGTTTATTCTAGAAAGTTGTGCATAATGACAAAAAACATGTTTGTCTAGAAGACTACTTTGATCTATCTTGAAACCTGTCAAAGTTATTAAGGAATCTTTAGAAAAAATAGTCAATTTTTACATCACCACACCATGAAAAGCGGCAAGAGGCGGCAAGCCAAACAGCCACCATCTGAAAGATTCGGTTTTAAGCTACCGAATGCACAATGTTTTGTTTTGTTCCGTCGTGTTCCACTATTGTTTTGAATCAACTTAAAATAGTCCTTAATGTACGTTTTTCAGTACAACTGTTATGTAAACAATTAAAAAGAGGCTAACATGATTGGTTATTTATTGCATAGTAACAATCTCCATCAAGACAAAACAGCCACATTTAAGACGAATGGCTGTCATTTGTCGAGATTGTAACCATGCAATAAATAACTAATCATGTTAGCCACTTTTTAATGAATCGCCTGCTTTGAGCGTGCTTACAGCGGCACACTAAGAGTTAACTTTCCGAAATCAATATGGCGAAAGGTATCTAAGATTCGATTTCTCAAAATTAAGCACCTTCATCGAAAAAAAAATGGTAGGCGTAGTAGCGAACACCTTCCTACACAACTGGTACCAAATAGTTTTTCGTGAAAAGCTCCTACTTTTGAGAAATCACGCCTTATACTAAAGACACACCTGTGGTACTTGTACCATGGTACAAGAGAACAAGAAAATTATTCCAAGACTATCTTTGATAAAGACAATAATTGGTATGGTACTCATTTCAAGATTCTTGTACCATGGTACTTATACCACCAGTGTGTCATTAGTATTAGATGCCTTTCACCATACAAATTTCTGGTGGTTAACTCATGCTGGCTATTTGCGCATATACGATAGCGCCTGGATGGGGCAGCGGCGGGAAGAAAATCAGCCACTGCCAATAATTCATTGTTTACGTAACAGTTGTACTGAAAAACGTACATTAAGGACTATTTTAAGTTGATTCAAAACAATAGTGGAACACGACGGAACAAAACAAAACATTGTGCATTCGGTAGCTTAAAACCGAATCTTTCAGATGGTGGCTGTTTGGCTTGCCGCCTCTTGCCGCTTTTCATGGTGTGGTGATGTAAAAATTGACTATTTTTTCTAAAAATCCCTAATAACTTTGACAGGTTTCAAGATAGATCAAAGTAGTCTTCTAGACAAACATGTTTTTTGTCATTATGCACAACTTTCTAGAATAAACCATAGTGCTAAAATCATTTCCAAAAAAGTTATGCTCAAAATATGATTTTTGGGGGTCTTTCATACAAAACGTGCTCTAATTCCTTACAAAACCGTTTGTCCAATATTGTGTCTTCAGAAAAGATGTTCCAATTCACATTCTTTACAACATTGCAGAGAACAACCACTGCTTTTGTACATTTGCGTAAATTTTTTATTCCATACCGCCCTTCAAGGTGGATAGATCATTGATATTTTCTTATCAAAAGAAAGCCCAAGAAACATCCTTCAACTCTTCTGAAGACATCATGACTCTAAAATGTAGTTTTCAGGTCGAAAACTAAAAAACGCACGTTTTGGGGGCTCCTGAACCAGTGTGCAGCACCTAGTCGAATAGGATTTTTATTGCACAGTTCTGTTTTCTCCATGCGTCCGTCTCGTCGCAACCAACTTAGCTGCCTCGGAGAGAACAAAGCAGAGAAAGGCACTGCTGCTGTACACCGTCAACCAATAACAGGTGAATTGAAGGATGCCCCTACCAACCAGGGATAGTACACTGATAAATGATTTTGAGTGTATTACTTATCCGTGAAGTTAAACGATTTACAATGATATGGAAATGCTAATATCATCTTCCAAACTTAGACGTACATGTTCATGATAGAATTAGAGGCCAAAGTATAGAATTGATACAGGGGGTGGACAAAATAATTAGGATAGGCTAATTTTAGGTAAAACTAGATGTGTTGTAACTACCTTAGTTATCATCCGATTTTGACAATTCAGGAATGCCCGAACTAGAAAACTAATGCAGTTTGACGGTATGTCCATGGAACCGACTATGGCCACCGGATTCCGGAGATATTCCGGGTTTTTCGGAGGTAGGTTCAAAACCGTAAATTTGAGGTGGATATTAGGAGAAGTTGTGGTTAAAAAATGAATAATATTAGTAACCACAAATGGATCCCGTAACACGGTAGATCACTTTGACGTAGTGTGTTGCGGTGTAAGATCTACCAAACAGAGCCCTAGCCTAATCCGTTTTTCTAGCTAGGGCAATAAGTTGTGGTAATTAAGGATTCATCGTATTTAGTCCTCGCTACCAACAGCAGTCTCAGAAATAAAACATAATTAATGTTACCTTGCAGACAGTTGAAAGACTCGAATTCCTCTTGTTTGAGGCTAAACTGTATGCAGCGGAAACAACTTTTCAAGCAATTAGTTAAAAAACCTCGGTACCCGTCCCTAGGCTGAACTGATTGCTGGAAAAATCGAGTTAGGGGTTTAAATACGTACTAACTCTTCTTGAACTGGTGAACAATGGTAGTGAGAGGAACACACGGAAGTTCTTATTACTGAACAAATTCTCTTGCTTGAAATGGTCTTGTAGACAGAGCTAAATCCCGGGTTTTAAGAGTTTTACTGGTGATATTCTAGAAGCAAGACAAGGATGTGGCTAGGGCTCCGATGCATGGCCAAAAACAGTATTACTGTTCTGTTTTCTCAAGAAAGGATTGATTTCCTATTGATAAGGGGCGCGCCTTCAATGGGATTGCTCTCTATGAAGGGTCTAAATAGCGGGACCTTGTCATGGTGGTCTTGAGAAAACAAATCAACTACTGTATCGAAACCGATACTGCATTGCTTCTCAATAGCACTGGAGTAATTCGACATGCACTTAAACACTAAGGATACGGGTAACGCTACAATAGATCTAATAATTGGTCGCAGTGGCACACCCGAACAGGAAAAAAAAAACCACAAATGGAGTAGGGCTCTTGCTGATTGGAACCATATATTGAGATTTGGAATCGGACCAGAATCAAGTGAGATATGGCCAGTTCTTTAAAATCGGTTCCGATCGATACTTATCAAAGGGTTCAGGCCACAACTTCATTTGAATCTCGCTTTTTGATAGATCGGCCACTATGATTTTATTCTAGAAGGGCTCTGATGTGTCCAGAATGGCAAACCAATTGAATAAACGGATCCTGGAGTCGCTGGGATATCCCCGGGGAACCTTTTTTTTTTTTTTTTTGTGTCTTTATTAAGGAGACTTTCAGCCCGAGGCTGGCTCGTCTCCGTCCCCGGGGAACCTGTGGAAGGGGACATTTTAGTTCTAGCACCAAAATCAGTCATTCGACGGCTCTTTTTTCATGGTTTTCGATCAGGAAGCGAAGTATGAATATAAAATGGTCCATTGGCGGCTCCAACCGCTTCCAGGATCAACGGGTTGGCCCCGGGGAACCTGTGGAAGGGGACATTTTAGTTTTACCAAAAAACCAGTCGTTTGACGGCTCTTTTTTCATGGTTTTCGATCGGGAAGCGAAGTATGAATATAAAATGGTAAATTTACGGTTCTAACCGCTTCCAGGACCTACGGATTGGCCCCGGGGAACCTGTTGAAGGGGACATTTTAATTTTACCACCAAAACCAGTCATTCGACGGCTCTTTTTTCATGGTTTTCGATCAGGAAGCAAAGTATAAATATAAAATGGCTCTGATTGCTTCCAGGACCTACTGGTTGCCTCCGAGGAACCTGTGAAAGAGCACATTTAAATTTTAGCACCAAAACCAGTCGTTCGACGGCTCTTCTTTCATGGTTTTCGATCAGGAAGCGAAGTATGAATATAAAATGGTCCATTGTCGGCTCTGACCGCTTCCAGGACCTACGGATTGGACCCCGGGGAACCTGTGGAAGGGGACATTTTAGTTTTAGCATCAAACCCAGTCATTCGAAGGATTTTTTTTCATGGATCTCAACCAGGAAGCGAAATATGAATTAAAAATGACCATTGACGGCTCTGACCGTTTCCAGGACCTACTGATTGTCCCCGAGGATTCTGTGAATGAGGACATTTTAGTTTTAGCACTAAAACCAGTCATTCGATTTTGATCAGGAAGCGAAGTATGAATATAAAATGGTTCATTGACGGCTCTGACCGCTTCCAAGACCCACGGATTGCTCCTGGAGAATCTGTGTAAGGGGACATTTTATTTTAAGCATCATAACCAGTCATTCGACGGCTCTTTTCTAGTGGTTTTGATTAGGAATCGAGAAATGAATATAAAAGGGACCATTGAGGGCTCTGACCGCTTTCTGGACCTACTGATTGGCCCAGGAAACCTGTGGAAGGGGACATTTTGGTTTTAGCACCACAACTAGTCATACAACGGCTCTGTTTTTATGGCTTTGGATCAGGAAGTAAAGTATGAAGTAGACAGGTTCCCCGTGATTTGTCCTTAGGTCCAGAAAACGGTCAGAGCCGTCAATGGTCCATTTCTTGTTCATACTTCACATTCTGATTGAAATCCATGAAAAAATCATAAGGGTTGTGTATAAGACACGACCGCCCGACGTAAACTAGGTGAAACAGTTTGGTGAAATGAAGAATCTAGTGCCATTATCCATGAGTATTACAAAATTACTCTTTGGATTTCTTATGAAATTTACATTTTAAAAGGAACTAATATATTTATGTAATTAAAACAAATTTATTGAATTCTCGAGTTTTGTATAATATGAGTAGTTTCGTTTTGTTAGTTTAAATTCAATTCATTGTTCTTTTTCAAATTTTTCGAAAAACATTCTAAATAAGCTTAACTAAACTTGGGTATTTCTAAATTTCA
Source organism: Armigeres subalbatus (assembly GCF_024139115.2). NCBI lineage: Eukaryota > Metazoa > Arthropoda > Insecta > Diptera > Culicidae > Armigeres > Armigeres subalbatus. The sequence goes on from NW_026942163.1 coordinate 119,183, forward strand.
ATTTATCAGGTTTAATTGCACTTTTACTATATTTAACCATTAAAACTTTAGAAATGAGGATAGCTACCGTCAAATCACTGAAGACGCTAACATGTTTTTGCAAAGACCACGCGTCAAAGCGCACTCGTGATTTCGCTACTGATGGCATCATTTCGATTGAACTGTCTCCATCTCCATCTTTCGATTGATTGTTAATCATCCGCCTTCCCAATCACAAGCTGCAACAAAATCAAATAAGATCTTGAGAAAATTTCACCTGGCTGCCACTGATGCCATCCATACGAATTCATATTTGTAGCAACTGCAACATTACGGACGGCAACATTATGGCGTCGCCAAGTGGTTAATTTGCTCTTTGAACAATATTCACCTCACCTCTTCCTTTGCATAGGATGGTGGCCCTGAGAAAAACCGATTGATTCGTTCAGCAACACTGGGACCGCCGCCCGCAACATTTCTAATGAAATGCCACGCGCGCGGGGGAGAGCAGCTTTCTTATCATCAATAAAGATGGCTCATTAGTCCCTCCTCTTTGAAGTCCGGTATGGCTGCAAATATTGTGTAACCGTCAAACACTCACCAAAGGGGCGCCGCTACCGGTTCAACTTTATTGATTACAAGAAAAGCAGCTCCCCCGCCCGCGAGCCATTTCGTTCGAGATGTCGCGGAGAGCAGACCGTGGTACCACCTTCGGCATCGGCGGAGCTCCTACCCGAAATTTTATTCCCGGCGATGGTGTGGATCGCGTGGTCGTCGTCATTAACATTAGCAGCGCTCAGATTAAATTTTCCTGTATGAAGGAGGGAATGACGGCTTTGGCAGGTTTTGTTCTATTATTGTCAGGGGAGTTTTGTTGACCAAATTTTATGAAATTTGGCCACAATATTCTCTGATATGCAAAGAATGTTTAGGCCAAATTGTAGCATAATTTGTTGCAGAAAACCACCTGACAATAATAGAACAAAACCTGCCAAAGCCGTAATTTCCCCTACTAACGATTGGTTACCATCAATGAAAGTAGCTCTCAAGTCACAACTTGAGGCGAGATGAATTTTGATCAAAGTAAAACTTAATTGCTTGGTGATGGCAGATTGTTTTCCGTCGGTAGTAGAATCACGAGATCCCGATTCAGAGAAAGACTTATGATTTTAGCAGATAGTCATCCATGCGAATACATTTTGCAGCTTCTCCGTTTGACGCGCGCTCGTGATTCTACATACATACAGAAAACATGCGATGATTCAACTCATCCATGAGTTTTAGGTGCTGAGTTGGGCTTGATTTGAATCGTCCATGAGTTTTTGCCACAACAGACCAAACCACAGGCGTTATCACTGGAACCGCGCTGGTCCGTTCTCCGTGACATCCAGAATGAAAATGACGCGCGCACGCGAAACATGGGGCTTTTATACACAGGAAAACGAAGCAGTGGATCAAAAGGCCCGTACCTTACTGCAATCTGATGTCCGTGTTGGGGATTTATGAACGGAATTGAATTTTTCACCCGGTTTGAAAAAAAATAACATTTTCAATAGTTTAACGTTGATAATCTATAGTATCAGTAGAATTGGCAAATTGCTGGAGAGTTTCCGAATCTATTGATAAGCAAATTTCGAAAATCCATCGAAAGATAAAGACGCTATTAGTGTTTGAAATCTATCCTAATTTCGCGACGGTCTCGAATTTGGAAATTTCCGTTTTACACCCTGTATCTGAGTCTTCCCCTTAGACGTAGTATTACGTCAAAATGCGCGAGCAAAACACGTCTGTACGTGCTGCTGTCTTGAACTGGAATGAGGCTGATTGCGCCACGCTCGCAGGGGAGAGCATTTTTCTTATAACCAATAAAGATGGCTCATTAGTCCCTCCTCTTTGTTGTCCGGTATGACTGCAAATATTGTGTAACCGTCAAACACTCACCAAAGGGGCGTGGCTACAGGTTCAACTTTATTAATTACAAGAAAGGAGCTCTTCCGCGCGCGCGAGCCATTTCGTTCGAGATGTCGCGGAGAGCAGACCGTGGTACCACCTTCGGCATCGGCGGAGCTCCTAACGGAAATTTTATTCCCGGCGATGGTGTGGGTCGCGCGGTCGTCGTCGTCAGCATCAACAGCACTCAGATGGAATTTTCTTGCGTGTCTCTACGATGGCGGCTATGGTGGTGTTTATCTCTGCTACGGTTGCGTCTGAAGTGTCATCAGTAAAAGCAGCTCTTAAGCCATAATTTGAGGCGAGACGAATTTTGATCAAAGTTCATATTAATCGCTTGGTGATGGCTGATAGTTTCCGTCAGTGGTGGAATCACGACCGTGCGTCAGGGACGCAACAAAAATTTATTCGCATGGATAGCATCAATACCAGTGAAATTTCCCCTCAAGATTATTATTTTAGTTGATAGACTGCTACTTGTTTCAGGTTTAATTTCCATCCATGCAAATACATTTTTGCAGCTTCTCCTTCTGACGCACGCTCTTCGTTCCCACCGATGGCGTAGGTAGCGCTCGTAACAGGATTTTTTTTTTTTATTGTCTTTATTAATGAGGTTTTCGGCCCTTGACCGCGTAACAGGATCAATACGACAGAGAATCCAACGATGGCAATCTGTTGCGGTGTAGCGGTAGAACCATAGAGCCAGCATCTGCATTTGAGTGAAATACTCTTGTGATATTCTGACTATCGGATGGTTGCTGTTCTGTTGGTGATTAGAAATCCGCATGATCTGAAATCTGTCCTTTTCAGGGCATTAAATTTTCATTGGAGGAATTTGGTTTGACTGAGAGTAAATTCTTGCGATTGTTGCAATAAATCGGCAGCAGTAACGCAGAAATTCATAAGATTCAATCCATCATTCGACTTCTGCAGAGTAAGTGATTAAAATCCATCGAAAGATAAAGACGCTATTAGTGTTTGAAATCTATCCTAATTTCGCGACGGTCTCGAATTTGGAAATTTCCCTTTTACACCCTGTATCTGAGTCTTCCCCTTAGACGTAGTTTACGTCAAAAAATTATTTCAACTTAACCTTCCTCCCAAACATAATGGTGGTCCTGAAAAGAACCGATTAATTTCCACTTATGTGCCTCATCAACAGCACGACGTTGATTGCCAGATTCAACGATGCTGTTGGGAACACGGATGAAAAGATATACTGCTGTTTCCACGACCGCCACCACCACCTGACGAAAAATTTCATCCGCATCATCACTCATAAATCTCAATCAACGAGCCCTCCCGTGCGAACGAAATCTTCCGTTCTCCGTGACATGCAGAATGAAAATGACGCGCGAACGCGAAACACGGGGCTTTTTATACACAGGGAAAACGAAGCAGTGGATCAAAAGGCCCGTACGTTACTGCAATCTGATGTCCGTGTTGGGGACTTATGAACGGGATTGAATTTTTCACCCGGTTTGGAAAGAAATAACATTTTCAATAGTTTAACGTTGATAATCAATTGTATCAATAGAATTGGAAAATTGCTGGAGAGTTTCCGAATCGATTGATAAGCAAATGCCGATAATCCATCGAAAGATAAATACGCTATTAGCGTTTGAAATCTATCCTAATTTCGTGACGGTCTCGAATTTGGAAATTTCGGTTTTACACCCTGTATCTGAGTCTTCCCCTTAGACGTAGTTTACGTCAAAAGAGCCGTCCAATGATTGTTTTTTTTGGTAAAACTAAAATGTCCCCTTCCACAGTTCCCAGGGGGCAATCCGTGAGTCCTGGAAGCGGTCAGATCCATGAATGGTCCAATTTATACTCATACTTCGCTTTCTGATAAAAAAAAAAAAACGAACAGTGGGTAATGTCTGTGACATAACCGCTAAGTGGACGTAGGACTTGACTTGACCATGCCTTTAAGATACATAATATGTCCAAATTTCTCACATCAACTATTTTGGATACATAATCGGCGTTGCATACCATTCCTTGGCCAAATCTTCTCATCAAACCGACACTGAAATCAAATCTACCTCGAACAAGAATCATCAAAAAAAAATCAGGAAGTATCTGTCCGGTCACGAAATATTAGCCTCGACAGTGGCGACCTTCCCACTGAAGGACTGCCTGAAATAAACCACAAGTTGGCTCAGCAGGGGATGTAGACTGTATCTCAGCCCTTCCACTGAAGGGCCTTCTAATCCGTCGATAGCGACTGAAGGAGAACATTATTTTTAACTCTTAGAGCCTTGCAAAAGGCTGTTTGCTTCGGCTAAGTGCAGAAAGTAAGAAAACGATCTTTTCAAATAACCGCGAATTTCTAGTGATGGTATAAAAAAGACTGAATGCTCTGCGAGCGAATGCACTTTTCTTTTATACTACCTAATTTTGAATCTTCTCTGCTTCCCAATTGCTGGGCCAATCAGCTAGTGTCTTGAATCCCGCTGCTTTGTCAGACAAAGCGTCATCATCATCAACGCGTTCGAGAAGGGCTTCTTCTTTTTTACGCTTGTTGCTCGCTGCTGGCGTCTATTTCCTAACGGGACTTCGTTTGATACAGCCAATAAGCCGTGTGCGGGTTCTTTTCTGAGACAACATTGTTAGTAGTAGAAGGAAGGAAACACCCGGACATGGGATTTCGGGTGATAAGATTTAGAATTGGTAACATGGGACCAAGGATGTTAACGATCATTCAGTAATTTGCGTTCGATCATTTAGTAGTTTGTCAATAACACATTCTAGAAGCTGAATCTCAAAATATGTTGTATGGTGGACTTCTAGTGCGAAGGTTTCTCTACAACTCTGCCTAATGGTTCGTTGCTTGATTTCCACTAGTAACGGAGTTATAGCTATAGTTTCAGTAACTTAGACTAAATGATAACAAATTTCCAATCATTTAGTTTAAGTTACTGCAACTAGCGCTCTAACTCCGTTATTAGTTGAATTCTAATAACAAACCATTAGGCAAAGTTGTAGAAAAAACCTTCACACTAGAAGTCCACCATACAACCTATTTTGAAATTCAGTCTCAGGAATGTGTTATTGACAAACTACTAAATGATCGAACGCAAATTACTGAATGATCGTTAACATCCTTGCATGGGACGATCATTCGCTATTTATGAAAATCACGCATAAAATTTTATCACTATAATGTTGGATTTGGCACCCAATTACAATTTCTATCCCGAAGGGTATTGAAAGCTTTGATATTGATCTCTATCATTGGTTCTCTGAAGAACCGTTTGCTTTTTGGACATACATGCTGCATCATGTGGCTTTTCTTCAGCCTGTCTCGGCTCAGCACCGATGCCGGCCGGTCTCGGCTCGACTCTGCTGATGCTGCTGCCGGTATCTGCTCAGCATTGCTGCTTTGTCGCGTCTGTAGGGTGGACTGCTGCTGTACTGGCTAGGTTTCGGCTGATGATGGTGGCTTCGATGACTTCATTCCCTGCTAAAAGGTGTGAGTGCTGTTCAATCGATGATGCGATTGCTTCGCTTGTCCCGGTCAGAATGAAAGGAAAAAATCGCGTTGCGCTATTTTATGGCTTCTCGGCAGACCCAGCGGCTGCTCATTCGCTGGTGTCTGCACCAATCAGAACGTGGTAATGGAATGATGCAAGAATTATGCGGTACCCATATTTATAGGTTCCCTTGATCTCAATGTTTTTCATTGAAAACAGTTTCATGCCTATTGAAACAAGTTTTTCGGGTCTTATCAAGCATGAACATGAAAGGCATACTTGAAATCTGTCGATTAAGGGGCTTACCGCAGAAATTCGTCCACTGAGACGAACGCTATTAACGTTTAAAATCTTTCAACACAGCGTAACGCGGTCGATTTTAATATTTTGAAATGACACCCGGTATAGTAAAGAGAGACGTAAGTCCTACGTCAAAACACGAAAAAAAGCCGTCGAGATATTGGTTTTGGTGCTGCAACTTAAATGTTCCTTTCCACTGGTTTTCCGGAAGGAATCTGTAGGTCCTGGGAGCGGTCAGAGCCCTCAATGGTCAATTTCATATTAATACTTTGCTTATATTAAAGAAGAGCTGTCGAATGATTAATTTTGGTGTAAAAACTAAAATGTCCCCTTCCACAGGTTCCTCGGGGGCAACCAGTAGGTCCTGGAAGCGGTCAAAGCTGTCAATATATATGTTTTATATTAATACTTTGCTTCCTGATCGAAAACCTATAAAAAGAGCCGTCGAATAACTGATTTTAGTGCTAAAACTTATATGTTCCCTTCCACAGGTTCCCCGGGGGCAATCCTTGGGTCCTGGAAGCGGTCAGAGCCGTCAAGGATCCATTTTATTTTCGTACTTCGCTTCCTGATCAATAACCATGATGAAGAGCTGTCGAATGGCTGGTGTTGGTGGTAAAACTAAAATATCTACTTCCACTGGTTCCTCGGGGCCAATCCGTAGATCCTGGAATCGGTCAGAGCCGTCAATTGACCATTTTATATTCATACTTCGATTCCTGATCGAAAACCATGAAAAAAGAGCCGTCGAACGACCGGTTTTGGTGGTGAAACTAAAATGTCCCCTTCCACAGGTTCCCCGGGGTCAATCCGTAGATCCTGGAAGCGGTCAGAGCCGACAATGGACCATTTTATATTCGTACTTCGTTTCCTGATCGAAAACCATGAATATTGAGCCGTCGAACGACTGGTTTTGGTGGTAAAACTAAAATGTCCCCTTCCACAGGTTCCCCGGGGCCAATCCGTAGATCCTGAAAGCGTTCAGAGTCGACAATGGACCATTTTATATTCATACTTCGCTTCCTGATCGAAAACCATGAAAAAAGAGCCGACGAACGACTGGTTTTGGTGGTAAAACTAAAATGTCCCGTTCCACAGGTTCCCCGGGGCCAATCCGTAGGTCCTGGAAGCGGTCAGAACCGTAAATTGACCATTTTATATTCATACTTCGTTTCCTTCGTTTCCGTAAGGAACAAATACCGCAACCAAAGCGCATCGTGAACCGGGCTTCTGCTAGATATGTTGAGTGTGGCGGTACTTCAACTCTGACGGTACTGCACCAAATCACAGCAATAGGATGATAAATTCTATGCTGATTTTTCACGAATTACAGTCTTATATACAGCGAAAATCTCTTGCAAACTGTATTGCCAGCCACCCTCAGCATGGTCTTGCTTTGAAGACGCGCGTCTTACCGCACAGCTAAGGAGGGATTCGCACAGAACAAATTAACAAGAATCAAATCAACACATAATCTACGCGGAATACGAAGCACGAATACAAGACGCACGCACGCAGTCAACAAGTCAACAAACATCCAAGAAATACCTGAAGTGGAGGCCTTCAGATCTACACGCGTAACCAATGATCTACAGGCCTGTTTTGTAAATGTAATATACCCATTGTGGTACATTTGATGGAATCTGCGTATGGAAGATCTCCACGGTTATCCGAGAAATCCCTGAAGTGAAGGCCTTCAGGTCTACACGCGTAACCAATGATCTACAGGCCTAGTTTCTTAATGTCATGTACACATTGTGGTACATATAACAGAATCTGCGTATCGAAGACGTTCGCGGTTATCCAAGAAATACCCGAAGTGGAGGCCTTCAGATCTACACGCGTAACCAATGATCTACAAGCCTGTTTTGTAAATGTAATGTACCCATTGTAGTACATATAACAGAATCTGCGTATGGTAGACGTTCGCGGTTTTCCAAGAAATACCAGAAGTGGTGGCCTTCAGGTCTACACGCGTAGCCAATGATCTACAAGCCTGTTTTGTAAATGTAATGTATCCATTGTACATAGTACACATAACAGAATCTGCGTATGGAACCAGAAATCTTTCGCATTGTTTCAAAAACGGTACAACCCCTTTGTGGTACATAGAATAGAATGCGTCCATTGCATAGGTTCACGGTCATCCAAGAAAACCCTGGAATAGGCCTTAAGATCGTAATCAAAAATCCTTCAGCTTGTTTTGAAAGTGGTACAACCCCTTTGTGGTACATAGAATAGAATGCGTCCATTGCATAGGTTCACGGTCATCCAAGAAAACCCTGGATAAGGGCCTTAAGATCTACACGCGTAATCTAAAATCTTTCGGCTTGTTTTGAAAGTGGTACAACCCCTTAGAAAAAGGCCTTAAAATCTACACGCTTAACCAAAAATCTTTCGCCTTGTTTCAAAAGTGGTACAAGCTCGTTGTGGTACATAAAATATAATGCGTCCATTGCATAGGTTCATGGTCATCCAAAAAAAACTCTTGAAAAGGCCTTAAGATCTACACGCGTAACCAGAAATCTTTCGGCTTGTTTCAAAAGTGGTACAACCCCTTTGTGGTCCATAGAATAAAATAAGTCCATGGCATATGCTAATGGCCATCCTAGAAATTTATGGAGTAATACTTCTAGGCTTACACCAATAACTAGTTGGTCTTTAACCTGATATAAATACGGTACATGGTCTATGCAATATTAGTCCGTTTTTTTCCTTACGTTTCCGGCGTGAAGTTGTCTCGTTCCAATTTGTTCACATTTTGCATTTCCAAGGAATAAACAGTTACGTACGTGATATGAATGAATTTTGTATACTACCTGGAAACCATGACAACAAGAACTACTTGGAATGCAAATATTTCAAAATGAGGTTACACACCGTGTTTGTTCTTCAATAACTGCCTGAGGCTACTGACAATAACTTTAACTACTTGGGATGCACACATTTCAACAGATGGAGTTGCGCAACTTGTTATTTTTGACGTAGGACTGCGTCTGTGTTTTCTATATTGGGGTACACTTTACGATTGCGAAAATCGGGGACCGTCACGAAAATATGATAGACTTTAAACTTTAATCTCTAAGCCGTTTCTCGATGGATTTTCAATTTTTTTGGACCATTCGATCAAGGATGAGTCAACGCTTCTTTGTATTTATTTGAAAATACTAATTTTTTAAAATTGATGACGCCGGCAATCCGCCGAAAAAGAGGAAGAAGCAGCAATCGCCGCTGCCGCAGGTGCAACCGGAGCGGAAGGAGAAGTGCCCGCCCGTGTTTGTGAAGGGCGATCCGCCGGATTTACGCCCAAAAATTCGCCAGCTGATCGCTAAGGGGCTGAAATGTATTTTTCGGCTCTGCAGCGAGGGCGTGAAAGTGATGCCGGCCAACAGGGACCATCATCAATCCGTCGTGGAGTTCCTCGAGGTCCACAAGTATGAGTACTACACTCATGACCACCCCGGCACGAAGCCGCTAAAGGCTTTGCTGCGAGGACTTCACGACATGAAGGAGGAAGAGCTCCAAGCAGAGCTTGAAAGTTGCGGACTGAAGCCAGTAGCCGTCCACAAGATCGCTCGTCACGACAAGGCGAGGAAATATCGCGACCAGCTTTACCTGATCCATCTGGAGCACGGCTCCACTACCTGGAAGGACCTGAAGCTGGTTGGCGTTATAAATTACACCGTCGTTGACTGGGGAGCGATATCGGCCAGTGCACCGCGATGTCACGCAATGCACCAACTGCTTCAATTTCGGGCACGGCACCAGGAACTGCCGCATGAAGCCGCGCTGCAACAAGTGTGGCGAACCCCATCCGACTGACGAGTGCGACAAAATGGAGG
>NW_026942164.1:0-48642 GCF_024139115.2 Armigeres subalbatus
ACTTCCTTTTACTGGCGCCCTCATGTGTCGCAGTTGAGCGCTGTTAGTTACTATCAACTCCCCCAAAGCCAACATGTTGTGCATCCGCGAGTACGACTTCGCACTACCGGCGCCCTCATGTGTCGCAGTTGAGCGCTATTAGTTACTATCAACTCCCCCAAAGCCAACATGTTGTGCATCCGCGAGTACGACTTCGCACTACCGGCGCCCTCATGTGTCGCAGTTGAGCGCTGTTAGTTACTATCAACTCCCCAAAGCCAACATGTTGTGCATCCGCGAGTACGACTTCGCACTACCGGCGCCCTCATGTGTCGCAGTTGAGCGCTATTAGTTACTATCAACTCCCCAAAGCCAACATGTTGTGCATCCGCGAGTACGACTTCGCACTACCGGCGCCCTCATGTGTCGCAGTTGAGCGCTATTAGTTACTATCAACTCCCCAAAGCCAACATGTTGTGCATCCGCGAGTACGACTTCGCACTACCGGCGCCCTCATGTGTCGCAGTTGAGCGCTGTTAGTTACTATCAACTCCCCAAAGCCAACATGTTGTGCATCCGCGAGTACGACTTCGCACTACCGGCGCCCTCATGTGTCGCAGTTGAGCGCTATTAGTTACTATCAACTCCCCAAAGCCAACATGTTGTGCATCCGCGAGTACAGTTTTGCACTGCCTTCTCTAATATGGGTCTTGATTCAGCATCGAAAGTTTCTTATTGCTCACCTAAAATCGCATTCCAACATCCCCTGAAAACATATTTAATTTTGTGATACTCGGATCATACAGCCCTGCCGTCCTGATTAGTCACGCTTAGTCGACAACTAAGAAGCTTTCTACTAAAGCAAAAATTTGTTTTGGTCTATTTTAGCTAATTGAAACTCAGATTCGCCTACATAGGTCTCAGTATGATAGTTACTATCAACTGTGTGTACAAAAATAGTAAACCAAACGGTTTTACGGTACGACTTCGCACTACCGGCGCCCTCATGTGTCGCAGTTGAGCGCTGTTAGTTACTATCAACTCCCCCAAAGCCAACATGTTGTGCATCCGCGAGTACGACTTCGCACTACCGGCGCCCTCATGTGTCGCAGTTGAGCGCTGTTAGTTACTATCAGCTCCGCCAAGCGCCGCATGTTGTGCATCCGCGAGTACGACTTCGCACTACCGGCGCCCTCATGTGTCGCAGTTGAGCGCTGTTAGTTACTATCAACTCCCCCAAAGCCAACATGTTGTGCATCCGCGAGTACGACTTCGCACTACCGGCGCCCTCATGTGTCGCAGTTGAGCGCTATTAGTTACTAGCAGCGCCCCCTACCCAAACATGTTGTGCATCCGCGAGTACGACTTCGCACTACCGGCGCCCTCATGTGTCGCAGTTGAGCGCTATTAGTTACTATCAACTCCCCCAACGCCAACATGTTGTGCATCCGCGAGTACGACTTCGCACTACCGGCGCCCTCATGTGTCGCAGTTGAGCGCTGTTAGTTACTATCAACTCCCCCAAAGCCAACATGTTGTGCATCCGCGAGTACGACTTCGCACTACCGGCGCCCTCATGTGTCGCAGTTGAGCGCTATTAGTTACTATCAACTCCCCCAAAGCCAACATGTTGTGCATCCGCGAGTACAGTTTTGCACTGCCTTCTCTAATATGGGTCTTGATTCAGCATCGAAAGTTTCTTATTGCTCACCTAAAATCGCATTCCAACATCCCTGAAAACATATTTAATTTTGTGATACTCGGATCATACAGCCCTGCCGTCCTGATTAGTCACGCTTAGTCGACAACTAAGAAGCTTTCTACTAAAGCAAAAATTTGTTTTGGTCTATTTTAGCTAATTGAAACTCAGATTCGCCTACATAGGTCTCAGTATGATAGTTACTATCAACTGTGTGTACAAAAATAGTAAACCAAACGGTTTTACGGTACGACTTCGCACTACCGGCGCCCTCATGTGTCGCAGTTGAGCGCTGTTAGTTACTATCAACTCCCCCAAAGCCAACATGTTGTGCATCCGCGAGTACGACTTCGCACTACCGGCGCCCTCATGTGTCGCAGTTGAGCGCTATTAGTTACTCTCAGCTCCCCGAGAGCCAACATGTTGTGCATCCCCGAGTACGACTTCGCAATACCGGCGCCCTCATGTGTCGCAGTTGAGCGCTGTTAGTTACTATCAACTCCCCAAAGCCAACATGTTGTGCATCCGCGAGTACGACTTCGCACTACCGGCGCCCTCATGTGTCGCAGTTGAGCGCTATTAGTTACTATCAACTCCCCAAAGCCAACATGTTGTGCATCCGCGAGTACGACTTCGCACTACCGGCGCCCTCATGTGTCGCAGTTGAGCGCTATTAGTTACTATCAACTCCCCAAAGCCAACATGTTGTGCATCCGCGAGTACGACTTCGCACTACCGGCGCCCTCATGTGTCGCAGTTGAGCGCTGTTAGTTACTATCAACTCCCCAAAGCCAACATGTTGTGCATCCGCGAGTACGACTTCGCACTACCGGCGCCCTCATGTGTCGCAGTTGAGCGCTATTAGTTACTATCAACTCCCCAAAGCCAACATGTTGTGCATCCGCGAGTACAGTTTCGCACGGCGCCCTCTAATATGGGTCTTGATTCAGCATCGAAAGTTTCTTATTGCTATTCCAACATCCCCTGAAAGCCATATTTAATTTTGTGCAGACGCGAGTACGACTTCGCACTACCGGCGCCCTCATGTGTCGCAGTTGAGCGCTGTTAGTTACTATCAACTCCCCAAAGCCAACTTGTTGTGCATCCGCGAGTACGACTTCGCACTACCGGCGCCCTCATGTGTCGCAGTAGTGATAGTTACTATCAACACCCCCAAAGCCAACATGTTGTGCATCCGCGAGTACGACTTCGCACTACCGGCGCCCTCATGTGTCGCAGTTGAGCGCTGTTAGTTGCTGTCCGCCGCCCCGAGGCCGACAGGTTGTGCCGCCGCGCGTCGGACTTCGCACTACCGGCGCCCTCATGTGTCGCAGTTGAGCGCTATTAGTTACTATCAACTCCCCCAAAGCCAACATGTTGTGCATCCGCGAGTACGACTTCGCACTACCGGCGCCCTCATGTGTCGCAGTTGAGCGCTGTTAGTTACTATCAACTCCCCAAAGCCAACATGTTGTGCATCCGCGAGTACGACTTCGCACTACCGGCGCCCTCATGTGTCGCAGTTGAGCGCTATTAGTTACTATCAACTCCCCAAAGCCAACATGTTGTGCATCCGCGAGTACGACTTCGCACTACCGGCGCCCTCATGTGTCGCAGTTGAGCGCTATTAGTTACTATCAACTCCCCCAAAGCCAACATGTTGTGCATCCGCGAGTACGACTTCGCACTACCGGCGCCCTCATGTGTCGCAGTTGAGCGCTGTTAGTTACTATCAACTCCCCCAAAGCCAACATGTTGTGCATCCGCGAGTACGACTTCGCACTACCGGCGCCCTCATGTGTCGCAGTTGAGCGCTATTAGTTACTATCAACTCCCCCAAAGCCAACATGTTGTGCATCCGCGAGTACAGTTTTGCACTGCCTTCTCTAATATGGGTCTTGATTCAGCATCGAAAGTTTCTTATTGCTCACCTAAAATCGCATTCCAACATCCCCTGAAAACATATTTAATTTTGTGATACTCGGATCATACAGCCCTGCCGTCCTGATTAGTCACGCTTAGTCGACAACTAAGAAGCTTTCTACTAAAGCAAAAATTTGTTTTGGTCTATTTTAGCTAATTGAAACTCAGATTCGCCTACATAGGTCTCAGTATGATAGTTACTATCAACTGTGTGTACAAAAATAGTAAACCAAACGGTTTTACGGTACGACTTCGCACTACCGGCGCCCTCATGTGTCGCAGTTGAGCGCTGTTAGTTACTATCAACTCCCCCAAAGCCAACATGTTGTGCATCCGCGAGTACGACTTCGCACTACCGGCGCCCTCATGTGTCGCAGTTGAGCGCTATTAGTTACTATCAACTCCCCCAAAGCCAACATGTTGTGCATCCGCGAGTACGACTTCGCACTACCGGCGCCCTCATGTGTCGCAGTTGAGCGCTGTTAGTTACTATCAACTCCCCCAAAGCCAACATGTTGTGCATCCGCGAGTACGACTTCGCACTACCGGCGCCCTCATGTGTCGCAGTTGAGCGCTATTAGTTACTATCAACTCCCCCAAAGCCAACATGTTGTGCATCCGCGAGTACGACTTCGCACTACCGGCGCCCTCATGTGTCGCAGTTGAGCGCTGTTAGTTACTATCAACTCCCCAAAGCCAACATGTTGTGCATCCGCGAGTACGACTTCGCACTACCGGCGCCCTCATGTGTCGCAGTTGAGCGCTGTTAGTTACCATCAGCTCCCCCAAAGCCAACATGTTGTGCATCCGCGAGTACGACTTCGCACTACCGGCGCCCTCATGTGTCGCAGTTGAGCGCTATTAGTTACTATCAACTCCCCCAAAGCCAACATGTTGTGCATCCGCGAGTACGACTTCGCACTACCGGCGCCCTCATGTGTCGCAGTTGAGCGCTATTAGTTACTATCAACTCCCCAAAGCCAACATGTTGTGCATCCGCGAGTACGACTTCGCACTACCGGCGCCCTCATGTGTCGCAGTTGAGCGCTGTTAGTTACTTTCACCCTCCCCAAAGCCAACAGGTTGTGCGTCCGCGAGTACGACTTCGCACTACCGGCGCCCTCATGTGTCGCAGTTGAGCGCTATTAGTTACTATCAACTCCCCAAAGCCAACATGTTGTGCATCCGCGAGTACAGTTTTGCACTGCCTTCTCTAATATGGGTCTTGATTCAGCATCGAAAGTTTCTTATTGCTCACCTAAAATCGCATTCCAACATCCCCTGAAAACATATTTAATTTTGTGATACTCGGATCATACAGCCCTGCCGTCCTGATTAGTCACGCTTAGTCGACAACTAAGAAGCTTTCTACTAAAGCAAAAATTTGTTTTGGTCTATTTTAGCTAATTGAAACTCAGATTCGCCTACATAGGTCTCAGTATGATAGTTACTATCAACTGTGTGTACAAAAATAGTAAACCAAACGGTTTTACGGTACGACTTCGCACTACCGGCGCCCTCATGTGTCGCAGTTGAGCGCTGTTAGTTACTATCAACTCCCCAAAGCCAACATGTTGTGCATCCGCGAGTACGACTTCGCACTACCGGCGCCCTCATGTGTCGCAGTTGAGCGCTGTTAGTTACTATCAACTCCCCCAAAGCCAACATGTTGTGCATCCGCGAGTACGACTTCGCACTACCGGCGCCCTCATGTGTCGCAGTTGAGCGCTGTTAGTTACTATCACCTCCCCCCTAGCCAACATGTTGTGCATCCGCGAGTACGACTTCGCACTACCGGCGCCCTCATGTGTCGCAGTTGAGCGCTATTAGTTACTATCAACTCCCCAAAGCCAACATGTTGTGCATCCGCGAGTACGACTTCGCACTACCGGCGCCCTCATGTGTCGCAGTTGAGCGCTATTAGTTACTATCAACTCCCCAAAGCCAACATGTTGTGCATCCGCGAGTACGACTTCGCACTACCGGCGCCCTCATGTGTCGCAGTTGAGCGCTGTTAGTTACTATCAACTCCCCAAAGCCAACATGTTGTGCATCCGCGAGTACGACTTCGCACTACCGGCGCCCTCATGTGTCGCAGTTGAGCGCTATTAGTTACTATCAACTCCCCAAAGCCAACATGTTGTGCATCCGCGAGTACAGTTTTGCACTGCCTTCTCTAATATGGGTCTTGATTCAGCATCGAAAGTTTCTTATTGCTCACCTAAAATCGCATTCCAACATCCCCTGAAAACATATTTAATTTTGTGATACTCGGATCATACAGCCCTGCCGTCCTGATTAGTCACGCTTAGTCGACAACTAAGAAGCTTTCTACTAAAGCAAAAATTTGTTTTGGTCTATTTTAGCTAATTGAAACTCAGATTCGCCTACATAGGTCTCAGTATGATAGTTACTATCAACTGTGTGTACAAAAATAGTAAACCAAACGGTTTTACGGTACGACTTCGCACTACCGGCGCCCTCATGTGTCGCAGTTGAGCGCTGTTAGTTACTATCAACTCCCCAAAGCCAACATGTTGTGCATCCGCGAGTACGACTTCGCACTACCGGCGCCCTCATGTGTCGCAGTTGAGCGCTATTAGTTACTATCAACTCCCCAAAGCCAACATGTTGTGCATCCGCGAGTACGACTTCGCACTACCGGCGCCCTCATGTGTCGCAGTTGAGCGCTGTTAGTTACTATCAACTCCCCAAAGCCAACATGTTGTGCATCCGCGAGTACGACTTCGCACTACCGGCGCCCTCATGTGTCGCAGTTGAGCGCTATTAGTTACTATCAACTCCCCAAAGCCAACATGTTGTGCATCCGCGAGTACGACTTCGCACTACCGGCGCCCTCATGTGTCGCAGTTGAGCGCTATTAGTTACTATCAACTCCCCAAAGCCAACATGTTGTGCATCCGCGAGTACGACTTCGCACTACCGGCGCCCTCATGTGTCGCAGTTGAGCGCTGTTAGTTACTATCAACTCCCCAAAGCCAACATGTTGTGCATCCGCGAGTACGACTTCGCACTACCGGCGCCCTCATGTGTCGCAGTTGAGCGCTATTAGTTACTATCAACTCCCCAAAGCCAACATGTTGTGCATCCGCGAGTACAGTTTTGCACTGCCTTCTCTAATATGGGTCTTGATTCAGCATCGAAAGTTTCTTATTGCTCACCTAAAATCGCATTCCAACATCCCCTGAAAACATATTTAATTTTGTGATACTCGGATCATACAGCCCTGCCGTCCTGATTAGTCACGCTTAGTCGACAACTAAGAAGCTTTCTACTAAAGCAAAAATTTGTTTTGGTCTATTTTAGCTAATTGAAACTCAGATTCGCCTACATAGGTCTCAGTATGATAGTTACTATCAACTGTGTGTACAAAAATAGTAAACCAAACGGTTTTACGGTACGACTTCGCACTACCGGCGCCCTCATGTGTCGCAGTTGAGCGCTGTTAGTTACTATCAACTCCCCCAAAGCCAACATGTTGTGCATCCGCGAGTACGACTTCGCACTACCGGCGCCCTCATGTGTCGCAGTTGAGCGCTATTAGTTACTATCAACTCCCCAAAGCCAACATGTTGTGCATCCGCGAGTACGACTTCGCACTACCGGCGCCCTCATGTGTCGCAGTTGAGCGCTGTTAGTTACTATCAACTCCCCAAAGCCAACATGTTGTGCATCCGCGAGTACGACTTCGCACTACCGGCGCCCTCATGTGTCGCAGTTGAGCGCTATTAGTTACTATCAACTCCCCAAAGCCAACATGTTGTGCATCCGCGAGTACGACTTCGCACTACCGGCGGCCTCATGTGTCGCAGTTGAGCGCTATTAGTTACTATCAACTCCCCAAAGCCAACATGTTGTGCATCCGCGAGTACGACTTCGCACTACCGGCGCCCTCATGTGTCGCAGTTGAGCGCTGTTAGTTACTATCAACTCCCCAAAGCCAACATGTTGTGCATCCGCGAGTACGACTTCGCACTACCGGCGCCCTCATGTGTCGCAGTTGAGCGCTATTAGTTACTATCAACTCCCCAAAGCCAACATGTTGTGCATCCGCGAGTACAGTTTTGCACTGCCTTCTCTAATATGGGTCTTGATTCAGCATCGAAAGTTTCTTATTGCTCACCTAAAATCGCATTCCAACATCCCTGAAAACATATTTAATTTTGTGATACTCGGATCATACAGCCCTGCCGTCCTGATTAGTCACGCTTAGTCGACAACTAAGAAGCTTTCTACTAAAGCAAAAATTTGTTTTGGTCTATTTTAGCTAATTGAAACTCAGATTCGCCTACATAGGTCTCAGTATGATAGTTACTATCAACTGTGTGTACAAAAATAGTAAACCAAACGGTTTTACGGTACGACTTCGCACTACCGGCGCCCTCATGTGTCGCAGTTGAGCGCTGTTAGTTACTATCAACTCCCCAAAGCCAACATGTTGTGCATCCGCGAGTACGACTTCGCACTACCGGCGCCCTCATGTGTCGCAGTTGAGCGCTATTAGTTACTATCAACTCCCCAAAGCCAACATGTTGTGCATCCGCGAGTACGACTTCGCACTACCGGCGCCCTCATGTGTCGCAGTTGAGCGCTGTTAGTTACTATCAACTCCCCCAAAGCCAACCTGTTGTGCATCCGCGAGTACGACTTCGCACTACCGGCGCCCTCATGTGTCGCAGTTGAGCGCATCGAGTGACCATCGAGTCGCCCAGAGCGAACATCTCGTGCATCCGCGAGTACGACTTCGCACTACCGGCGCCCTCATGTGTCGCAGTTGAGCGCTATTAGTTACTATCAACTCCCCCAAAGCCAACATGTTGTGCATCCGCGAGTACGACTTCGCACTACCGGCGCCCTCATGTGTCGCAGTTGAGCGCTGTTAGTTACTATCAACTCCTCCCAAGCCAACATGTTGTGCATCCGCGAGTACGACTTCGCACTACCGGCGCCCTCATGTGTCGCAGTTGAGCGCTATTAGTTACTATCAACTCCCCAAAGCCAACATGTTGTGCATCCGCGAGTACAGTTTTGCACTGCCTTCTCTAATATGGGTCTTGATTCAGCATCGAAAGTTTCTTATTGCTCACCTAAAATCGCATTCCAACATCCCCTGAAAACATATTTAATTTTGTGATACTCGGATCATACAGCCCTGCCGTCCTGATTAGTCACGCTTAGTCGACAACTAAGAAGCTTTCTACTAAAGCAAAAATTTGTTTTGGTCTATTTTAGCTAATTGAAACTCAGATTCGCCTACATAGGTCTCAGTATGATAGTTACTATCAACTGTGTGTACAAAAATAGTAAACCAAACGGTTTTACGGTACGACTTCGCACTACCGGCGCCCTCATGTGTCGCAGTTGAGCGCTGTTAGTTACTATCAACTCCCCAAAGCCAACATGTTGTGCATCCGCGCGTACGACTTCCCACTACCGGCACCCTCATGTGTCGCAGTTGAGCGCTATTAGTTACTATCAACTCCCCAAAGCCAACATGTTGTGCATTCGCCAGTACGACTTCGCACTACCGGCGCCCTCATGTGTCGCAGTTGAGCGCTGTTAGTTACTATCAACTCCCCCAAGCCAACATGTTGTGCATCCGCGAGTACGACTTCGCACTACCGGCGCCCTCATGTGTCGCAGTTGAGCGCTATTAGTTACTATCAACTCCCCAAAGCCAGCATGTTGTGCATCCGCGAGTACGACTTCGCACTACCGGCGCCCTCATGTGTCGCAGTTGAGCGCTATTAGTTACTATCAACTCCCCAAAGCCAACATGTTGTGCATCCGCGAGTACGACTTCGCACTACCGGCGCCCTCATGTGTCGCAGTTGAGCGCTGTTAGTTACTATCAACTCCCCAAAGCCAACATGTTGTGCATCCGCGAGTACGACTTCGCACTACCGGCGCCCTCATGTGTCGCAGTTGAGCGCTATTAGTTACTATCAACTCCCCAAAGCCAACATGTTGTGCATCCGCGAGTACAGTTTTGCACTGCCTTCTCTAATATGGGTCTTGATTCAGCATCGAAAGTTTCTTATTGCTCACCTAAAATCGCATTCCAACATCCCCTGAAAACATATTTAATTTTGTGATACTCGGATCATACAGCCCTGCCGTCCTGATTAGTCACGCTTAGTCGACAACTAAGAAGCTTTCTACTAAAGCAAAAATTTGTTTTGGTCTATTTTAGCTAATTGAAACTCAGATTCGCCTACATAGGTCTCAGTATGATAGTTACTATCAACTGTGTGTACAAAAATAGTAAACCAAACGGTTTTACGGTACGACTTCGCACTACCGGCGCCCTCATGTGTCGCAGTTGAGCGCTGTTAGTTACTATCAACTCCCCAAAGCCAACATGTTGTGCATCCGCGAGTACGACTTCGCACTACCGGCGCCCTCATGTGTCGCAGTTGAGCGCTATTAGTTACTATCAACTCCCCAAAGCCAACATGTTGTGCATCCGCGAGTACGACTTCGCACTACCGGCGCCCTCATGTGTCGCAGTTGAGCGCTGTTAGTTACTATCAACTCCCCAAAGCCAACATGTTGTGCATCCGCGAGTACGACTTCGCACTACCGGCGCCCTCATGTGTCGCAGTTGAGCGCTATTAGTTACTATCAACTCCCCAAAGCCAACATGTTGTGCATCCGCGAGTACGACTTCGCACTACCGGCGCCCTCATGTGTCGCAGTTGAGCGCTATTAGTTACTATCAACTCCCCAAAGCCAACATGTTGTGCATCCGCGAGTACGACTTCGCACTACCGGCGCCCTCATGTGTCGCAGTTGAGCGCTGTTAGTTACTATCAACTCCCCAAAGCCAACATGTTGTGCATCCGCGAGTACGACTTCGCACTACCGGCGCCCTCATGTGTCGCAGTTGAGCGCTATTAGTTACTATCAACTCCCCAAAGCCAACATGTTGTGCATCCGCGAGTACAGTTTTGCACTGCCTTCTCTAATATGGGTCTTGATTCAGCATCGAAAGTTTCTTATTGCTCACCTAAAATCGCATTCCAACATCCCCTGAAAACATATTTAATTTTGTGATACTCGGATCATACAGCCCTGCCGTCCTGATTAGTCACGCTTAGTCGACAACTAAGAAGCTTTCTACTAAAGCAAAAATTTGTTTTGGTCTATTTTAGCTAATTGAAACTCAGATTCGCCTACATAGGTCTCAGTATGATAGTTACTATCAACTGTGTGTACAAAAATAGTAAACCAAACGGTTTTACGGTACGACTTCGCACTACCGGCGCCCTCATGTGTCGCAGTTGAGCGCTGTTAGTTACTATCAACTCCCCAAAGCCAACATGTTGTGCATCCGCGAGTACGACTTCGCACTACCGGCGCCCTCATGTGTCGCAGTTGAGCGCTATTAGTTACTATCAACTCCCCAAAGCCAACATGTTGTGCATCCGCGAGTACGACTTCGCACTACCGGCGCCCTCATGTGTCGCAGTTGAGCGCTGTTAGTTACTATCAACTCCCCCAAGCCAACATGTTGTGCATCCGCGAGTACGACTTCGCACTACCGGCGCCCTCATGTGTCGCAGTTGAGCGCTGTTAGTGACTATCAGCACCCCAAAGCCAACATGTTGTGCATCCGCGAGTACGACTTCGCACTACCGGCGCCCTCATGTGTCGCAGTTGAGCGCTATTAGTTACTATCAACTCCCCCAAAGCCAACATGTTGTGCATCCGCGAGTACGACTTCGCACTACCGGCGCCCTCATGTGTCGCAGTTGAGCGCTGTTAGCTCCTACAAGATCCCCATTAGCCAACATGTTGTGCATCCGCGAGTACGACTTCGCACTACCGGCGCCCTCATGTGTCGCAGTTGAGCGCTATTAGTTACTATCAACTCCCCAAAGCCAACATGTTGTGCATCCGCGAGTACAGTTTTGCACTGCCTTCTCTAATATGGGTCTTGATTCAGCATCGAAAGTTTCTTATTGCTCACCTAAAATCGCATTCCAACATCCCCTGAAAACATATTTAATTTTGTGATACTCGGATCATACAGCCCTGCCGTCCTGATTAGTCACGCTTAGTCGACAACTAAGAAGCTTTCTACTAAAGCAAAAATTTGTTTTGGTCTATTTTAGCTAATTGAAACTCAGATTCGCCTACATAGGTCTCAGTATGATAGTTACTATCAACTGTGTGTACAAAAATAGTAAACCAAACGGTTTTACGGTACGACTTCGCACTACCGGCGCCCTCATGTGTCGCAGTTGAGCGCTGTTAGTTACTATCGTCTCCCCCAAAGCCGACATGCTGTGCGTCCGCGAGTACGACTTCGCACTACCGGCGCCCTCATGTGTCGCAGTTGAGCGCTGTTAGTTACTATCAACTCCCCCAAAGCCAACATGTTGTGCATCCGAGAGTACGACTTCGCACTACCGGCGCCCTCATGTGTCGCAGTTGAGCGCTGTTAGTTACTATCAACACCCCCAAAGCCAACATGTTGTGCATCCGCGAGTACGACTTCGCACTACCGGCGCCCTCATGTGTCGCAGTTGAGCGCTATTAGTTACTATCAACTCCCCAAAGCCAACATGTTGTGCATCCGCGAGTACGACTTCGCACTACCGGCGCCCTCATGTGTCGCAGTTGAGCGCTATTAGTTACTATCAACTCCCCAAAGCCAACATGTTGTGCATCCGCGAGTACGACTTCGCACTACCGGCGCCCTCATGTGTCGCAGTTGAGCGCTGTTAGTTACTATCAACGTCCCCAAAGCCAACATGTTGTGCATCCGCGAGTACGACTTCGCACTACCGGCGCCCTCATGTGTCGCAGTTGAGCGCTATTAGTTACTATCAACTCCCCAAAGCCAACATGTTGTGCATCCGCGAGTACAGTTTTGCACTGCCTTCTCTAATATGGGTCTTGATTCAGCATCGAAAGTTTCTTATTGCTCACCTAAAATCGCATTCCAACATCCCCTGAAAACATATTTAATTTTGTGATACTCGGATCATACAGCCCTGCCGTCCTGATTAGTCACGCTTAGTCGACAACTAAGAAGCTTTCTACTAAAGCAAAAATTTGTTTTGGTCTATTTTAGCTAATTGAAACTCAGATTCGCCTACATAGGTCTCAGTATGATAGTTACTATCAACTGTGTGTACAAAAATAGTAAACCAAACGGTTTTACGGTACGACTTCGCACTACCGGCGCCCTCATGTGTCGCAGTTGAGCGCTGTTAGTTACTATCAACTCCCCCAAAGCCAACATGTTGTGCATCCGCGAGTACGACTTCGCACTACCGGCGCCCTCATGTGTCGCAGTTGAGCGCTATTAGTTACTATCAACTCCCCCAAAGCCAACATGTTGTGCATCCGCGAGTACGACTTCGCACTACCGGCGCCCTCATGTGTCGCAGTTGAGCGCTGTTAGTTACTATCAACTCCCCCAAAGCCAACATGTTGTGCATCCGCGAGTACGACTTCGCACTACCGGCGCCCTCATGTGTCGCAGTTGAGCGCTATTAGTTACTATCAACTCCCCAAAGCCAACATGTTGTGCATCCGCGAGTACGACTTCGCACTACCGGCGCCCTCATGTGTCGCAGTTGAGCGCTATTAGTTACTATCAACTCCCCCAAAGCCAACATGTTGTGCATCCGCGAGTACGACTTCGCACTACCGGCGCCCTCATGTGTCGCAGTTGAGCGCTGTTAGTTACTATCAACTCCCCGACAGCCAACATGTTGTGCATCCGCGAGTACGACTTCGCACTACCGGCGCCCTCATGTGTCGCAGTTGAGCGCTATTAGTTACTATCAACTCCCCAAAGCCAACATGTTGTGCATCCGCGAGTACAGTTTTGCACTGCCTTCTCTAATATGGGTCTTGATTCAGCATCGAAAGTTTCTTATTGCTCACCTAAAATCGCATTCCAACATCCCCTGAAAACATATTTAATTTTGTGATACTCGGATCATACAGCCCTGCCGTCCTGATTAGTCACGCTTAGTCGACAACTAAGAAGCTTTCTACTAAAGCAAAAATTTGTTTTGGTCTATTTTAGCTAATTGAAACTCAGATTCGCCTACATAGGTCTCAGTATGATAGTTACTATCAACTGTGTGTACAAAAATAGTAAACCAAACGGTTTTACGGTACGACTTCGCACTACCGGCGCCCTCATGTGTCGCAGTTGAGCGCTGTTAGTTACTATCAACTCCCCAAAGCCAACATGTTGTGCATCCGCGAGTACGACTTCGCACTACCGGCGCCCTCATGTGTCGCAGTTGAGCGCTATTAGTTACTATCAACTCCCCAAAGCCAACATGTTGTGCATCCGCGAGTACGACTTCGCACTACCGGCGCCCTCATGTGTCGCAGTTGAGCGCTGTTAGTTACTATCAACTCCCCAAAGCCAACATGTTGTGCATCCGCGAGTACGACTTCGCACTACCGGCGCCCTCATGTGTCGCAGTTGAGCGCTATTAGTTACTATCAACTCCCCAAAGCCAACATGTTGTGCATCCGCGAGTACGACTTCGCACTACCGGCGCCCTCATGTGTCGCAGTTGAGCGCTATTAGTTACTATCAACTCCCCAAAGCCAACATGTTGTGCATCCGCGAGTACGACTTCGCACTACCGGCGCCCTCATGTGTCGCAGTTGAGCGCTGTTAGTTACTATCAACTCCCCAAAGCCAACATGTTGTGCATCCGCGAGTACGACTTCGCACTACCGGCGCCCTCATGTGTCGCAGTTGAGCGCTATTAGTTACTATCAACTCCCCAAAGCCAACATGTTGTGCATCCGCGAGTACAGTTTTGCACTGCCTTCTCTAATATGGGTCTTGATTCAGCATCGAAAGTTTCTTATTGCTCACCTAAAATCGCATTCCAACATCCCCTGAAAACATATTTAATTTTGTGATACTCGGATCATACAGCCCTGCCGTCCTGATTAGTCACGCTTAGTCGACAACTAAGAAGCTTTCTACTAAAGCAAAAATTTGTTTTGGTCTATTTTAGCTAATTGAAACTCAGATTCGCCTACATAGGTCTCAGTATGATAGTTACTATCAACTGTGTGTACAAAAATAGTAAACCAAACGGTTTTACGGTACGACTTCGCACTACCGGCGCCCTCATGTGTCGCAGTTGAGCGCTGTTAGTTACTATCAACTCCCCCAAAGCCAACATGTTGTGCATCCGCGAGTACGACTTCGCACTACCGGCGCCCTCATGTGTCGCAGTTGAGCGCTATTAGTTACTATCAACTCCCCAAAGCCATCATGTTGAGGATCCGCGAGTACGACTTCGCACTACCGGCGCCCTCATGTGTCGCAGTTGAGCGCTGTTAGTTACTATCAACTCCCCAAAGCCAACATGTTGTGCATCCGCGAGTACGACTTCGCACTACCGGCGCCCTCATGTGTCGCAGTTGAGCGCTATTAGTTACTATCAACTCCCCAAAGCCAACATGTTGTGCATCCGCGAGTACGACTTCGCACTACCGGCGCCCTCATGTGTCGCAGTTGAGCGCTATTAGTTACTATCAACTCCCCCAAAGCCAACATGTTGTGCATCCGCGAGTACGACTTCGCACTACCGGCGCCCTCATGTGTCGCAGTTGAGCGCTGTTAGTTACTATCAACTCCCCCAAAGCCAACATGTTGTGCATCCGCGAGTACGACTTCGCACTACCGGCGCCCTCATGTGTCGCAGTTGAGCGCTATTAGTTACTATCAACTCCCCCAAAGCCAACATGTTGTGCATCCGCGAGTACAGTTTTGCACTGCCTTCTCTAATATGGGTCTTGATTCAGCATCGAAAGTTTCTTATTGCTCACCTAAAATCGCATTCCAACATCCCCTGAAAACATATTTAATTTTGTGATACTCGGATCATACAGCCCTGCCGTCCTGATTAGTCACGCTTAGTCGACAACTAAGAAGCTTTCTACTAAAGCAAAAATTTGTTTTGGTCTATTTTAGCTAATTGAAACTCAGATTCGCCTACATAGGTCTCAGTATGATAGTTACTATCAACTGTGTGTACAAAAATAGTAAACCAAACGGTTTTACGGTACGACTTCGCACTACCGGCGCCCTCATGTGTCGCAGTTGAGCGCTGTTAGTTACTATCAACTCCCCAAAGCCAACATGTTGTGCATCCGCGAGTACGACTTCGCACTACCGGCGCCCTCATGTGTCGCAGTTGAGCGCTATTAGTTACTATCAACTCCCCAAAGCCAACATGTTGTGCATCCGCGAGTACGACTTCGCACTACCGGCGCCCTCATGTGTCGCAGTTGAGCGCTGTTAGTTACTATCAACTCCCCAAAGCCAACATGTTGTGCATCCGCGAGTACGACTTCGCACTACCGGCGCCCTCATGTGTCGCAGTTGAGCGCTATTAGTTACTATCAACTCCCCAAAGCCAACATGTTGTGCATCCGCGAGTACGACTTCGCACTACCGGCGCCCTCATGTGTCGCAGTTGAGCGCTATTAGTTACTATCAACTCCCCAAAGCCAACATGTTGTGCATCCGCGAGTACGACTTCGCACTACCGGCGCCCTCATGTGTCGCAGTTGAGCGCTGTTAGTTACTATCAACTCCCCAAAGCCAACATGTTGTGCATCCGCGAGTACGACTTCGCACTACCGGCGCCCTCATGTGTCGCAGTTGAGCGCTATTAGTTACTATCAACTCCCCAAAGCCAACATGTTGTGCATCCGCGAGTACGACTTCGCACTACCGGCGCCCTCATGTGTCGCAGTTGAGCGCTGTTAGTTCCTATCAACTCCCCAAAGACAACACGTTGTGCACCCGCGGGTACCACTTCGCACCACCAGAGCCCCCATGTGTAGCAGTTGAGCGCTATTAGTTACTATCATCTCCCCCAAGCCAACCTGTTGTGCATCCGCGAGTACGACCTCGCACTACCGGCGCCCTCATGTGTCGCAGTTGAGCGCTGGTAGTTACTATCAACTCCCCCAAAGCCAACAGGTTGTGCATCCGCGAGTACGACTTCGCACTACCGGCGCCCTCATGGGTCGCGGTTGAGCCTTATTAGTTCCTATCAACTCCCCAAAGCCAACATGTTGTGCATCCGCGAGTACAGTTTTGCACTGCCTTCTCTAATATGGGTCTTGATTCAGCATCGAAAGTTTCTTATTGCTCACCTAAAATCGCATTCCAACATCCCCTGAAAACATATTTAATTTTGTGATACTCGGATCATACAGCCCTGCCGTCCTGATTAGTCACGCTTAGTCGACAACTAAGAAGCTTTCTACTAAAGCAAAAATTTGTTTTGGTCTATTTTAGCTAATTGAAACTCAGATTCGCCTACATAGGTCTCAGTATGATAGTTACTATCAACTGTGTGTACAAAATAGTAAACCAAACGGTTTTACGGTACGACTTCGCACTACCGGCGCCCTCATGTGTCGCAGTTGAGCGCTGTTAGTTACTATCAACTCCCCAAAGCCAACATGTTGTGCATCCGCGAGTACGACTTCGCACTACCGGCGCCCTCATGTGTCGCAGTTGAGCGCTATTAGTTACTATAAACTGCCCCGAAGCCAACATGTTGTGCATCCGCGAGTACGACTTCGCACTACCGGCGCCCTCATGTGTCGCAGTTGAGCGCTGTTAGTTACTATCAACTCCCCCAAAGCCAACATGTTGTGCATCCGCGAGTACGACTTCGCACTACCGGCGCCCTCATGTGTCGCAGTTGAGCGCTATTAGTTACTATCAACTCCCCCAAAGCCAACATGTTGTGCATCCGCGAGTACGACTTCGCACTACCGGCGCCCTCATGTGTCGCAGTTGAGCGCTATTAGTTACTATCAACTCCCCCAAAGCCAACATGTTGTGCATCCGCGAGTACGACTTCGCACTACCGGCGCCCTCATGTGTCGCAGTTGAGCGCTGTTAGTTACTAGCGTCCCCACGTGTGCCCTTATGTTGTGCATCCGCGAGTACGACTTCGCACTACCGGCGCCCTCATGTGTCGCAGTTGAGCGCTATTAGTTACTATCAACTCCCCAAAGCCAACATGTTGTGCATCCGCGAGTACAGTTTTGCACTGCCTTCTCTAATATGGGTCTTGATTCAGCATCGAAAGTTTCTTATTGCTCACCTAAAATCGCATTCCAACATCCCTGAAAACATATTTAATTTTGTGATACTCGGATCATACAGCCCTGCCGTCCTGATTAGTCACGCTTAGTCGACAACTAAGAAGCTTTCTACTAAAGCAAAAATTTGTTTTGGTCTATTTTAGCTAATTGAAACTCAGATTCGCCTACATAGGTCTCAGTATGATAGTTACTATCAACTGTGTGTACAAAATAGTAAACCAAACGGTTTTACGGTACGACTTCGCACTACCGGCGCCCTCATGTGTCGCAGTTGAGCGCTGTTAGTTACTATCAACTCCCCAAAGCCAACATGTTGTGCATCCGCGAGTACGACTTCGCACTACCGGCGCCCTCATGTGTCGCAGTTGAGCGCTATTAGTTACTATCAACTCCCCAAAGCCAACATGTTGTGCATCCGCGAGTACGACTTCGCACTACCGGCGCCCTCATGTGTCGCAGTTGAGCGCTGTTAGTTACTATCAACTCCCCAAAGCCAACATGTTGTGCATCCGCGAGTACGACTTCGCACTACCGGCGCCCTCATGTGTCGCAGTTGAGCGCTATTAGTTACTATCAACTCCCCAAAGCCAACATGTTGTGCATCCGCGAGTACGACTTCGCACTACCGGCGCCCTCATGTGTCGCAGTTGAGCGCTATTAGTTACTATCAACTCCCCAAAGCCAACATGTTGTGCATCCGCGAGTACGACTTCGCACTACCGGCGCCCTCATGTGTCGCAGTTGAGCGCTGTTAGTTACTATCAACTCCCCAAAGCCAACATGTTGTGCATCCGCGAGTACGACTTCGCACTACCGGCGCCCTCATGTGTCGCAGTTGAGCGCTATTAGTTACTATCAACTCCCCAAAGCCAACATGTTGTGCATCCGCGAGTACAGTTTTGCACTGCCTTCTCTAATATGGGTCTTGATTCAGCATCGAAAGTTTCTTATTGCTCACCTAAAATCGCATTCCAACATCCCCTGAAAACATATTTAATTTTGTGATACTCGGATCATACAGCCCTGCCGTCCTGATTAGTCACGCTTAGTCGACAACTAAGAAGCTTTCTACTAAAGCAAAAATTTGTTTTGGTCTATTTTAGCTAATTGAAACTCAGATTCGCCTACATAGGTCTCAGTATGATAGTTACTATCAACTGTGTGTACAAAAATAGTAAACCAAACGGTTTTACGGTACGACTTCGCACTACCGGCGCCCTCATGTGTCGCAGTTGAGCGCTGTTAGTTACTATCAACTCCCCCAAAGCCGACATGTTGTGCATCCGAGAGTACGACTTCGCACTACCGGCGCCCTCATGTGTCGCAGTTGAGCGCTGTTAGTTACTATCAACTCCCCCAAAGCCAACATGTTGTGCATCCGCGAGTACGGCTTCGCACGGCCGGCGCCCCGATGTGCCGCAGTTGCGCGCTGATCGTTCCTCTCATCTCCCCAAAGCCAACATGTTGTGCATCCGCGAGTACGACTTCGCACTACCGGCGCCCTCATGTGTCGCAGTTGAGCGCTATTAGTTACTATCAACTCCCCAAAGCCAACATGTTGTGCATCCGCGAGTACGACTTCGCACTACCGGCGCCCTCATGTGTCGCAGTTGAGCGCTATTAGTTACTATCAACTCCCCAAAGCCAACATGTTGTGCATCCGCGAGTACGACTTCGCACTACCGGCGCCCTCATGTGTCGCAGTTGAGCGCTGTTAGTTACTATCAACTCCCCAAAGCCAACATGTTGTGCATCCGCGAGTACGACTTCGCACTACCGGCGCCCTCATGTGTCGCAGTTGAGCGCTATTAGTTACTATCAACTCCCCAAAGCCAACATGTTGTGCATCCGCGAGTACAGTTTTGCACTGCCTTCTCTAATATGGGTCTTGATTCAGCATCGAAAGTTTCTTATTGCTCACCTAAAATCGCATTCCAACATCCCCTGAAAACATATTTAATTTTGTGATACTCGGATCATACAGCCCTGCCGTCCTGATTAGTCACGCTTAGTCGACAACTAAGAAGCTTTCTACTAAAGCAAAAATTTGTTTTGGTCTATTTTAGCTAATTGAAACTCAGATTCGCCTACATAGGTCTCAGTATGATAGTTACTATCAACTGTGTGTACAAAAATAGTAAACCAAACGGTTTTACGGTACGACTTCGCACTACCGGCGCCCTCATGTGTCGCAGTTGAGCGCTGTTAGTTACTATCAACTCCCCAAAGCCAACATGTTGTGCATCCGCGAGTACGACTTCGCACTACCGGCGCCCTCATGTGTCGCAGTTGAGCGCTATTAGTTACTATCAACTCCCCAAAGCCAACATGTTGTGCATCCGCGAGTACGACTTCGCACTACCGGCGCCCTCATGTGTCGCAGTTGAGCGCTGTTAGTTACTATCAACTCCCCAAAGCCAACATGTTGTGCATCCGCGAGTACGACTTCGCACTACCGGCGCCCTCATGTGTCGCAGTTGAGCGCTATTAGTTACTATCAACTCCCCAAAGCCAACATGTTGTGCATCCGCGAGTACGACTTCGCACTACCGGCGCCCTCATGTGTCGCAGTTGAGCGCTATTAGTTACTATCAACTCCCCAAAGCCAACATGTTGTGCATCCGCGAGTACGACTTCGCACTACCGGCGCCCTCATGTGTCGCAGTTGAGCGCTGTTAGTTACTATCAACTCCCCAAAGCCAACATGTTGTGCATCCGCGAGTACGACTTCGCACTACCGGCGCCCTCATGTGTCGCAGTTGAGCGCTATTAGTTACTATCAACTCCCCAAAGCCAACATGTTGTGCATCCGCGAGTACAGTTTTGCACTGCCTTCTCTAATATGGGTCTTGATTCAGCATCGAAAGTTTCTTATTGCTCACCTAAAATCGCATTCCAACATCCCCTGAAAACATATTTAATTTTGTGATACTCGGATCATACAGCCCTGCCGTCCTGATTAGTCACGCTTAGTCGACAACTAAGAAGCTTTCTACTAAAGCAAAAATTTGTTTTGGTCTATTTTAGCTAATTGAAACTCAGATTCGCCTACATAGGTCTCAGTATGATAGTTACTATCAACTGTGTGTACAAAAATAGTAAACCAAACGGTTTTACGGTACGACTTCGCACTACCGGCGCCCTCATGTGTCGCAGTTGAGCGCTGTTAGTTACTATCAACTCCCCCAAAGCCAACATGTTGTGCATCCGCGAGTACGACTTCGCACTACCGGCGCCCTCATGTGTCGCAGTTGAGCGCTATTAGTTACTATCAACTCCCCCAAAGCCAACATGTTGTGCATCCGCGAGTACGACTTCGCACTACCGGCGCCCTCATGTGTCGCAGTTGAGCGCTGTTAGTTACTATCAACTCCCCCAAAGCCAACATGTTGTGCATCCGCGAGTACAGTTTTGCATTGCCTTCTCTAATATGGGTCTTGATTCAGCATCGAAAGTTTCTTATTGCTCACCTAAAATCGCATTCCAACATCCCCTGAAAACATATTTAATTTTGTGATACTCGGATCATACAGCCCTGCCGTCCTGATTAGTCACGCTTAGTCGACAACTAAGAAGCTTTCTACTAAAGCAAAAATTTGTTTTGGGCTATTTTAGCTAATTGAAACTCAGATTCGCCTACATAGGTCTCAGTATGATAGTTACTATCAACTGTGTACAAAATAGTAAACCAAATGGTATTACGGTACGACTTCGCACTACCGGTGCCCTCATGTGTCGCAGTTGAACGCTGTTATTTACTATGAACTTCCCCAAAGCCAACATGTTGTGCATCCGCGAGTACGACGTCGAACTACCGGCGCCCTCATGTGTCGCAGTTGAGCGCTATTAGTTACTATCAACTCCCCAAAGCCAACATGTTGTGCATCCGCGAGTACGACTTCGCACTACCGGCGCCCTCATGTGTCGCAGTTGAGCGCTGTTAGTTACTATCAACTCCCCAAAGCCAACATGTTGTGCATCCGCGAGTACGACTTCGCACTACCGGCGCCCTCATGTGTCGCAGTTGAGCGCTGTTAGTTACTATCAACTCCCCAAAGCCAACATGTTGTGCATCCGCGAGTACGACTTCGCACTACCGGCGCCCTCATGTGTCGCAGTTGAGCGCTATTAGTTACTATCAACTCCCCAAAGCCAACATGTTGTGCATCCGCGAGTACGACTTCGCACTACCGGCGCCCTCATGTGTCGCAGTTGAGCGCTGTTAGTTACTATCAACTCCCCCAAAGCCAACATGTTGTGCATCCGCGAGTACGACTTCGCACTACCGGCGCCCTCATGTGTCGCAGTTGAGCGCCGTTAGTTACTATCAACTCCCCAAAGCCAACATGTTGTGCATCCGCGAGTACAGTTTTGCACTGCCTTCTAATATGGGTCTTGATTCAGCATCGAAAGTTTCTTATTGCTCACCTAAAATCGCATTCCAACATCCCCTGAAAACATATTTAATTTTGTGATACTCGGATCATACAGCCCTGCCGTCCTGATTAGTCACGCTTAGTCGACAACTAAGAAGCTTTCTGCTAAAGCAAAAATTTGTTTTGGTCTGTGTTATCTAATTCAAACTCAGATTCGCCTACAAAGGACTCAGTATGAAAGTTACTCTCAACTGTGTGTTTCAAACTAGTAAACCAAACGGTTTTACGGTACGACTTCGAACTACCGGCGCCCTCATGTGTCGCAGTTGAGCGCTGTTAGTTACTATCAACTCCCCAAAGCCAACATGTTGTGCATCCGCGAGTACGACTTCGCACTACCGGCGCCCTCATGTGTCGCAGTTGAGCGCTATTAGTTACTATCAACTCCCCAAAGCCAACATGTTGTGCATCCGCGAGTACGACTTCGCACTACCGGCGCCCTCATGTGTCGCAGTTGAGCGCTGTTAGTTACTATCAACTCCCCAAAGCCAACATGTTGTGCATCCGCGAGTACGACTTCGCACTACCGGCGCCCTCATGTGTCGCAGTTGAGCGCTATTAGTTACTATCAACTCCCCAAAGCCAACATGTTGTGCATCCGCGAGTACGACTTCGCACTACCGGCGCCCTCATGTGTCGCAGTTGAGCGCTATTAGTTACTATCAACTCCCCAAAGCCAACATGTTGTGCATCCGCGAGTACGACTTCGCACTACCGGCGCCCTCATGTGTCGCAGTTGAGCGCTGTTAGTTACTATCAACTCCCCAAAGCCAACATGTTGTGCATCCGCGAGTACGACTTCGCACTACCGGCGCCCTCATGTGTCGCAGTTGAGCGCTATTAGTTACTATCAACTCCCCAAAGCCAACATGTTGTGCATCCGCGAGTACAGTTTTGCACTGCCTTCTCTAATATGGGTCTTGATTCAGCATCGAAAGTTTCTTATTGCTCACCTAAAATCGCATTCCAACATCCCCTGAAAACATATTTAATTTTGTGATACTCGGATCATACAGCCCTGCCGTCCTGATTAGTCACGCTTAGTCGACAACTAAGAAGCTTTCTACTAAAGCAAAAATTTGTTTTGGTCTATTTTAGCTAATTGAAACTCAGATTCGCCTACATAGGTCTCAGTATGATAGTTACTATCAACTGTGTGTACAAAAATAGTAAACCAAACGGTTTTACGGTACGACTTCGCACTACCGGCGCCCTCATGTGTCGCAGTTGAGCGCTGTTAGTTACTATCAACTCCGCAGGAGTCATCGTCTTGGGCATCTGGGAGTACTACTTCGCACTACCGGCGCCCTCATGTGTCGCAGTTGAGCGCTATTAGTTACTATCAACTCCCCAAAGCCAACATGTTGTGCATCCGCGAGTACGACTTCGCACTACCGGCGCCCTCATGTGTCGCAGTTGAGCGCTGTTAGTTACTATCAACTCCCCAAAGCCAACATGTTGTGCATCCGCGAGTACGACTTCGCACTACCGGCGCCCTCATGTGTCGCAGTTGAGCGCTATTAGTTACTATCAACTCCCCAAAGCCAACATGTTGTGCATCCGCGAGTACGACTTCGCACTACCGGCGCCCTCATGTGTCGCAGTTGAGCGCTATTAGTTACTATCAACTCCCCAAAGCCAACATGTTGTGCATCCGCGAGTACGACTTCGCACTACCGGCGCCCTCATGTGTCGCAGTTGAGCGCTGTTAGTTACTATCAACTCCCCAAAGCCAACATGTTGTGCATCCGCGAGTACGACTTCGCACTACCGGCGCCCTCATGTGTCGCAGTTGAGCGCTATTAGTTACTATCAACTCCCCAAAGCCAACATGTTGTGCATCCGCGAGTACAGTTTTGCACTGCCTTCTCTAATATGGGTCTTGATTCAGCATCGAAAGTTTCTTATTGCTCACCTAAAATCGCATTCCAACATCCCCTGAAAACATATTTAATTTTGTGATACTCGGATCATACAGCCCTGCCGTCCTGATTAGTCACGCTTAGTCGACAACTAAGAAGCTTTCTACTAAAGCAAAAATTTGTTTTGGTCTATTTTAGCTAATTGAAACTCAGATTCGCCTACATAGGTCTCAGTATGATAGTTACTATCAACTGTGTGTACAAAAATAGTAAACCAAACGGTTTTACGGTACGACTTCGCACTACCGGCGCCCTCATGTGTCGCAGTTGAGCGCTGTTAGTTACTATCAACTCGCCCGACGCCAACACGTTGTGCATCCGCGAGTACGACTTCGCACTACCGGCGCCCTCATGTGTCGCAGTTGAGCGCTGTTAGTTACTACCGTCTCCCCCAAAGCCAACATGTTGTGCATCCGCGAGTACGACTTCGCACTACCGGCGCCCTCATGTGTCGCAGTTGAGCGCTGTTAGTTACTATCAACTCCCCCAAAGCCAACATGTTGTGCATCCGCGAGTACGACTTCGCACTACCGGCGCCCTCATGTGTCGCAGTTGAGCGCTGTTAGTTACTATCAACTCCCCCAAAGCCAACATGTTGTGCATCCGCGAGTACGACTTCGCACTACCGGCGCCCTCATGTGTCGCAGTTGAGCGCTATTAGTTACTATCAACTCCCCCCTCGCCCCCTTCTCGTCCCTCCGCGGGTCCGACTTCGCACTACCGGCGCCCTCATGTGTCGCAGTTGAGCGCTGTTAGTTACTATCACCTCCCCCCAAGCCAACATGTTGTGCATCCGCGAGTACGACTTCGCACTACCGGCGCCCTCATGTGTCGCAGTTGAGCGCTGTTAGTTACTATCAACTCCCCCAAAGCCAACATGTTGTGCATCCGCGAGTACGACTTCGCACTACCGGCGCCCTCATGTGTCGCAGTTGAGCGCTATTAGTTACTATCAACTCCCCAAAGCCAACATGTTGTGCATCCGCGAGTACAGTTTTGCACTGCCTTCTCTAATATGGGTCTTGATTCAGCATCGAAAGTTTCTTATTGCTCACCTAAAATCGCATTCCAACATCCCCTGAAAACATATTTAATTTTGTGATACTCGGATCATACAGCCCTGCCGTCCTGATTAGTCACGCTTAGTCGACAACTAAGAAGCTTTCTACTAAGGCAGAATGTTGTTTTGGTCTATTTTAGCTAATTGAAACTCAGATTCGCCTACATAGGTCTCAGTATGATAGTTACTATCAACTGTGTGTACAAAAATAGTAAACCAAACGGTTTTACGGTACGACTTCGCACTACCGGCGCCCTCATGTGTCGCAGTTGAGCGCTGTTAGTTACTATCAACTCCCCAAAGCCAACATGTTGTGCATCCGCGAGTACGACTTCGCACTACCGGCGCCCTCATGTGTCGCAGTTGAGCGCTATTAGTTACTATCAACTGCCCCACAGCCAACAGGTTGCCCGTCAGCCGGTGTGACTTCGCACTACCGGCGCCCTCATGAGTCGCAGTTGAGCGCTGTTAGTTACTATCAACTCCCCAAAGCCAACATGTTGTGCATCCGCGAGTACGACTTCGCACTACCGGCGCCCTCATGTGTCGCAGTTGAGCGCTATTAGTTACTATCAACTCCCCCAAAGCCAACATGTTGTGCATCCGCGAGTACGACTTCGCACTACCGGCGCCCTCATGTGTCGCAGTTGAGCGCTATTAGTTACTATCAACTCCCCCAAAGCCAACATGTTGTGCATCCGCGAGTACGACTTCGCACTACCGGCGCCCTCATGTGTCGCAGTTGAGCGCTGTTAGTTACTATCAACTCCCCCAAAGCCAACATGTTGTGCATCCGCGAGTACGACTTCGCACTACCGGCGCCCTCATGTGTCGCAGTTGAGCGCTATTAGTTACTATCAACTCCCCCAAAGCCAACATGTTGTGCATCCGCGAGTACAGTTTTGCACTGCCTTCTCTAATATGGGTCTTGATTCAGCATCGAAAGTTTCTTATTGCTCACCTAAAATCGCATTCCAACATCCCCTGAAAACATATTTAATTTTGTGATACTCGGATCATACAGCCCTGCCGTCCTGATTAGTCACGCTTAGTCGACAACTAAGAAGCTTTCTACTAAAGCAAAAATTTGTTTTGGTCTATTTTAGCTAATTGAAACTCAGATTCGCCTACATAGGTCTCAGTATGATAGTTACTATCAACTGTGTGTACAAAATAGTAAACCAAACGGTTTTACGGTACGACTTCGCACTACCGGCGCCCTCATGTGTCGCAGTTGAGCGCTGTTAGTTACTATCAACTCCCCAAAGCCAACATGTTGTGCATCCGCGAGTACGACTTCGCACTACCGGCGCCCTCATGTGTCGCAGTTGAGCGCTATTAGTTACTATCAACTCCCCAAAGCCAACATGTTGTGCATCCGCGAGTACGACTTCGCACTACCGGCGCCCTCATGTGTCGCAGTTGAGCGCTGTTAGTTACTATCAACTCCCCAAAGCCAACATGTTGTGCATCCGCGAGTACGACTTCGCACTACCGGCGCCCTCATGTGTCGCAGTTGAGCGCTATTAGTTACTATCAACTCCCCAAAGCCAACATGTTGTGCATCCGCGAGTACGACTTCGCACTACCGGCGCCCTCATGTGTCGCAGTTGAGCGCTATTAGTTACTATCAACTCCCCAAAGCCAACATGTTGTGCATCCGCGAGTACGACTTCGCACTACCGGCGCCCTCATGTGTCGCAGTTGTGCGCTCTTGGTTCCTGTCAACAGCCCTAAGCCCAACATGTTGTGCATCCGCGAGTACGACTTCGCACTACCGGCGCCCTCATGTGTCGCAGTTGAGCGCTATTAGTTACTATCAACTCCCCAAAGCCAACATGTTGTGCATCCGCGAGTACAGTTTTGCACTGCCTTCTCTAATATGGGTCTTGATTCAGCATCGAAAGTTTCTTATTGCTCACCTAAAATCGCATTCCAACATCCCTGAAAACATATTTAATTTTGTGATACTCGGATCATACAGCCCTGCCGTCCTGATTAGTCACGCTTAGTCGACAACTAAGAAGCTTTCTACTAAAGCAAAAATTTGTTTTGGTCTATTTTAGCTAATTGAAACTCAGATTCGCCTACATAGGTCTCAGTATGATAGTTACTATCAACTGTGTGTACAAAAATAGTAAACCAAACGGTTTTACGGTACGACTTCGCACTACCGGCGCCCTCATGTGTCGCAGTTGAGCGCTGTTAGTTACTATCAACTCCCCCAAAGCCAACATGTTGTGCATCCGCGAGTACGACTTCGCACTACCGGCGCCCTCATGTGTCGCAGTTGAGCGCTATTAGTTACTATCAACTCCCCAAAGCCAACATGTTGTGCATCCGCGAGTACGACTTCGCACTACCGGCGCCCTCATGTGTCGCAGTTGAGCGCGGTTGGGTGCTATCAACGCCCCCAATGCCAACATGTTGTGCATCCGCGAGTACGACTTCGCACTACCGGCGCCCTCATGTGTCGCAGTTGAGCGCTATTAGTTACTATCAACTCCCCCAAAGCCAACATGTTGTGCATCCGCGAGTACGACTTCGCACTACCGGCGCCCTCATGTGTCGCAGTTGAGCGCTATTAGTTACTATCAACTCCCCCAAAGCCAACATGTTGTGCATCCGCGAGTACGACTTCGCACTACCGGCGCCCTCATGTGTCGCAGTTGAGCGCTGTTAGTTACTATCAACTCCCCACAGCCAACATGTTGTGCATCCGCGAGTACGACTTCGCACTACCGGCGCCCTCATGTGTCGCAGTTGAGCGCTATTAGTTACTATCAACTCCCCAAAGCCAACATGTTGTGCATCCGCGAGTACAGTTTTGCACTGCCTTCTCTAATATGGGTCTTGATTCAGCATCGAAAGTTTCTTATTGCTCACCTAAAATCGCATTCCAACATCCCCTGAAAACATATTTAATTTTGTGATACTCGGATCATACAGCCCTGCCGTCCTGATTAGTCACGCTTAGTCGACAACTAAGAAGCTTTCTACTAAAGCAAAAATTTGTTTTGGTCTATTTTAGCTAATTGAAACTCAGATTCGCCTACATAGGTCTCAGTATGATAGTTACTATCAACTGTGTGTACAAAAATAGTAAACCAAACGGTTTTACGGTACGACTTCGCACTACCGGCGCCCTCATGTGTCGCAGTTGAGCGCTGTTAGTTACTATCAACTCCCCAAAGCCAACATGTTGTGCATCCGCGAGTACGACTTCGCACTACCGGCGCCCTCATGTGTCGCAGTTGAGCGCTATTAGTTACTATCAACTCCCCAAAGCCAACATGTTGTGCATCCGCGAGTACGACTTCGCACTACCGGCGCCCTCATGTGTCGCAGTTGAGCGCTGTTAGTGACCGGCAGCTCCCCCAGAGGCGACATGTTGTGCATCCGCGAGTACGACTTCGCACTACCGGCGCCCTCATGTGTCGCAGTTGAGCGCTATTAGTTACTATCAACTCCCCCAAAGCCAACATGTTGTGCATCCGCGAGTACGACTTCGCACTACCGGCGCCCTCATGTGTCGCAGTTGAGCGCTATTAGTTACTATCAACTCCCCCCAAGCCAACATGTTGTGCATCCGCGAGTACGACTTCGCACTACCGGCGCCCTCATGTGTCGCAGTTGAGCGCTGTTAGTTACTATCAACTCCCCCAAAGCCAACATGTTGTGCATCCGCGAGTACGACTTCGCACTACCGGCGCCCTCATGTGTCGCAGTTGAGCGCTATTAGTTACTATCAACTCCCCCAAAGCCAACATGTTGTGCATCCGCGAGTACAGTTTTGCACTGCCTTCTCTAATATGGGTCTTGATTCAGCATCGAAAGTTTCTTATTGCTCACCTAAAATCGCATTCCAACATCCCCTGAAAACATATTTAATTTTGTGATACTCGGATCATACAGCCCTGCCGTCCTGATTAGTCACGCTTAGTCGACAACTAAGAAGCTTTCTACTAAAGCAAAAATTTGTTTTGGTCTATTTTAGCTAATTGAAACTCAGATTCGCCTACATAGGTCTCAGTATGATAGTTACTATCAACTGTGTGTACAAAAATAGTAAACCAAACGGTTTTACGGTACGACTTCGCACTACCGGCGCCCTCATGTGTCGCAGTTGAGCGCTGTTAGTTACTATCAACTCCCCAAAGCCAACATGTTGTGCATCCGCGAGTACGACTTCGCACTACCGGCGCCCTCATGTGTCGCAGTTGAGCGCTGTTAGTTACTATCAACTCCCCAAAGCCAACATGTTGTCCATCCGCGAGTACGACTTCGCACTACCGGCGCCCTCATGTGTCGCAGTTGAGCGCTGAGTTACTATCAACACCCCAAAGCCAACATGTTGTGCATCCGCGAGTACGACTTCGCACTACCGGCGCCCTCACGTGTCGCAGTTGAGCGCTGTTAGTTACTATCAACTCCCCCAAAGCCAACATGTTGTCCATCCGCGAGTACGACTTCGCACTACCGGCGCCCTCATGTGTCGCAGTTGAGCGCTATTAGTTACTATCAACTCCCCCACAGCCAACATGTTGTGCATCCGCGAGTACGACTTCGCACTACCGGCGCCCTCATGTGTCGCAGTTGAGCGCTGTTAGTTACTATCAACTCCCCAAAGCCAACATGTTGTGCATCCGCGAGTACGACTTCGCACTACCGGCGCCCTCATGTGTCGCAGTTGAGCGCTATTAGTTACTATCAACTCCCCAAAGCCAACATGTTGTGCATCCGCGAGTACAGTTTTGCACTGCCTTCTCTAATATGGGTCTTGATTCAGCATCGAAAGTTTCTTATTGCTCACCTAAAATCGCATTCCAACATCCCCTGAAAACATATTTAATTTTGTGATACTCGGATCATACAGCCCTGCCGTCCTGATTAGTCACGCTTAGTCGACAACTAAGAAGCTTTCTACTAAAGCAAAAATTTGTTTTGGTCTATTTTAGCTAATTGAAACTCAGATTCGCCTACATAGGTCTCAGTATGATAGTTACTATCAACTGTGTGTACAAAAATAGTAAACCAAACGGTTTTACGGTACGACTTCGCACTACCGGCGCCCTCATGTGTCGCAGTTGAGCGCTGTTAGTTACTATCAACTCCCCAAAGCCAACATGTTGTGCATCCGCGAGTACGACTTCGCACTACCGGCGCCCTCATGTGTCGCAGTTGAGCGCTATTAGTTACTATCAACTCCCCAAAGCCAACATGTTGTGCATCCGCGAATACGACTTCGCACTACCGGCGCCCTCATGTGTCGCAGATGAGCGCTGTTAGTTACTATCAACTCCCCAAAGCCAACATGTTGTGCATCCGCGAGTACGACTTCGCACTACCGGCGCCCTCATGTGTCGCAGTTGAGCGCTATTAGTTACTATCAACTCCCCAAAGCCAACATGTTGTGCATCCGCGAGTACGACTTCGCACTACCGGCGCCCTCATGTGTCGCAGTTGAGCGCTATTAGTTACTATCAACTCCCCAAAGCCAACATGTTGTGCATCCGCGAGTACGACTTCGCACTACCGGCGCCCTCATGTGTCGCAGTTGAGCGCTGTTAGTTACTATCAACTCCCCAAAGCCAACATGTTGTGCATCCGCGAGTACGACTTCGCACTACCGGCGCCCTCATGTGTCGCAGTTGAGCGCTATTAGTTACTATCAACTCCCCAAAGCCAACATGTTGTGCATCCGCGAGTACGACTTCGCACTACCGGCGCCCTCATGTGTCGCAGTTGAGCGCTGTTAGTTACTATCAACTCCCCAAAGCCAACATGTTGTGCATCCGCGAGTACGACTTCGCACTACCGGCGCCCTCATGTGTCGCAGTTGAGCGCTATTAGTTACTATCAACTCCCCAAAGCCAACATGTTGTGCATCCGCGAGTACGACTTCGCACTACCGGCGCCCTCATGTGTCGCAGTTGAGCGCTATTAGTTACTATCAACTCCCCAAAGCCAACATGTTGTGCATCCGCGAGTACGACTTCGCACTACCGGCGCCCTCATGTGTCGCAGTTGAGCGCTGTTAGTTACTATCAACTCCCCAAAGCCAACATGTTGTGCATCCGCGAGTACGACTTCGCACTACCGGCGCCCTCATGTGTCGCAGTTGAGCGCTATTAGTTACTATCAACTCCCCCAAAGCCAACATGTTGTGCATCCGCGAGTACAGTTTTGCACTGCCTTCTCTAATATGGGTCTTGATTCAGCATCGAAAGTTTCTTATTGCTCACCTAAAATCGCATTCCAACATCCCCTGAAAACATATTTAATTTTGTGATACTCGGATCATACAGCCCTGCCGTCCTGATTAGTCACGCTTAGTCGACAACTAAGAAGCTTTCTACTAAAGCAAAAATTTGTTTTGGTCTATTTTAGCTAATTGAAACTCAGATTCGCCTACATAGGTCTCAGTATGATAGTTACTATCAACTGTGTGTACAAAAATAGTAAACCAAACGGTTTTACGGTACGACTTCGCACTACCGGCGCCCTCATGTGTCGCAGTTGAGCGCTGTTAGTTACTATCAACTCCCCCAAAGCCAACATGTTGTGCATCCGCGAGTACGACTTCGCACTACCGGCGCCCTCATGTGTCGCAGTTGAGCGCTATTAGTTACTATCAACTCCCCCAAAGCCAACATGTTGTGCATCCGCGAGTACGACTTCGCACTACCGGCGCCCTCATGTGTCGCAGTTGAGCGCTGTTAGTTACTATCAACTCCCCAAAGCCAACATGTTGTGCATCCGCGAGTACGACTTCGCACTACCGGCGCCCTCATGTGTCGCAGTTGAGCGCTATTAGTTACTATCAACTCCCCAAAGCCAACATGTTGTGCATCCGCGAGTACGACTTCGCACTACCGGCGCCCTCATGTGTCGCAGTTGAGCGCTATTAGTTACTATCAACTCCCCAAAGCCAACATGTTGTGCATCCGCGAGTACGACTTCGCACTACCGGCGCCCTCATGTGTCGCAGTTGAGCGCTGTTAGTTACTATCAACTCCCCAAAGCCAACATGTTGTGCATCCGCGAGTACGACTTCGCACTACCGGCGCCCTCATGTGTCGCAGTTGAGCGCTATTAGTTACTATCAACTCCCCCAAAGCCAACATGTTGTGCATCCGCGAGTACAGTTTTGCACTGCCTTCTCTAATATGGGTCTTGATTCAGCATCGAAAGTTTCTTATTGCTCACCTAAAATCGCATTCCAACATCCCTGAAAACATATTTAATTTTGTGATACTCGGATCATACAGCCCTGCCGTCCTGATTAGTCACGCTTAGTCGACAACTAAGAAGCTTTCTACTAAAGCAAAAATTTGTTTTGGTCTATTTTAGCTAATTGAAACTCAGATTCGCCTACATAGGTCTCAGTATGATAGTTACTATCAACTGTGTGTACAAAAATAGTAAACCAAACGGTTTTACGGTACGACTTCGCACTACCGGCGCCCTCATGTGTCGCAGTTGAGCGCTGTTAGTTACTATCAACTCCCCAAAGCCAACATGTTGTGCATCCGCGAGTACGACTTCGCACTACCGGCGCCCTCATGTGTCGCAGTTGAGCGC
Source organism: Armigeres subalbatus (assembly GCF_024139115.2). Taxonomy (NCBI): domain Eukaryota; kingdom Metazoa; phylum Arthropoda; class Insecta; order Diptera; family Culicidae; genus Armigeres; species Armigeres subalbatus. The sequence goes on from NW_026942164.1 coordinate 32,758, forward strand.
TATTAGTTACTATCAACTCCCCAAAGCCAACATGTTGTGCATCCGCGAGTACGACTTCGCACTACCGGCGCCCTCATGTGTCGCAGTTGAGCGCTGTTAGTTACTATCAACTCCCCAAAGCCAACATGTTGTGCATCCGCGAGTACGACTTCGCACTACCGGCGCCCTCATGTGTCGCAGTTGAGCGCTATTAGTTACTATCAACTCCCCCAAAGCCAACATGTTGTGCATCCGCGAGTACGACTTCGCACTACCGGCGCCCTCATGTGTCGCAGTTGAGCGCTATTAGTTACTATCAACGCCCCCGAGGCCAACATGTTGTGCATCCGCGAGTACGACTTCGCACTACCGGCGCCCTCATGTGTCGCAGTTGAGCGCTGTTAGTTACTATCAACTCCCCCAAAGCCAACATGTTGTGCATCCGCGAGTACGACTTCGCACTACCGGCGCCCTCATGTGTCGCAGTTGAGCGCTATTAGTTACTATCAACTCCCCAAAGCCAACATGTTGTGCATCCGCGAGTACAGTTTTGCACTGCCTTCTCTAATATGGGTCTTGATTCAGCATCGAAAGTTTCTTATTGCTCACCTAAAATCGCATTCCAACATCCCTGAAAACATATTTAATTTTGTGATACTCGGATCATACAGCCCTGCCGTCCTGATTAGTCACGCTTAGTCGACAACTAAGAAGCTTTCTACTAAAGCAAAAATTTGTTTTGGTCTATTTTAGCTAATTGAAACTCAGATTCGCCTACATAGGTCTCAGTATGATAGTTACTATCAACTGTGTGTACAAAAATAGTAAACCAAACGGTTTTACGGTACGACTTCGCACTACCGGCGCCCTCATGTGTCGCAGTTGAGCGCTGTTAGTTACTATCAACTCCCCAAAGCCAACATGTTGTGCATCCGCGAGTACGACTTCGCACTACCGGCGCCCTCATGTGTCGCAGTTGAGCGCTATTAGTTACTATCAACTCCCCAAAGCCCACATGTTCAGCATCCGCGAGTACGACTTCGCACTACCGGCGCCCTCATGTGTCGCAGTTGAGCGCTGTTAGTTACTATCAACTCCCCCAAAGCCAACATGTTGTGCATCCGCGAGTACGACTTCGCACTACCGGCGCCCTCATGTGTCGCAGTTGAGCGCTGGTTCGGACGAGCGACGCGCCCAAAACCAACATGTTGTGCATCCGCGAGTACGACTTCGCACTACCGGCGCCCTCATGTGTCGCAGTTGAGCGCTATTAGTTACTATCAACTCCCCCAAAGCCAACATGTTGTGCATCCGCGAGTACGACTTCGCACTACCGGCGCCCTCATGTGTCGCAGTTGAGCGCTCTTAGTTACTCTCATCCCCTCCAAAGCCAACATGTTGTGCATCCGCGAGTACGACTTCGCACTACCGGCGCCCTCATGTGTCGCAGTTGAGCGCTATTAGTTACTATCAACTCCCCAAAGCCAACATGTTGTGCATCCGCGAGTACAGTTTTGCACTGCCTTCTCTAATATGGGTCTTGATTCAGCATCGAAAGTTTCTTATTGCTCACCTAAAATCGCATTCCAACATCCCCTGAAAACATATTTAATTTTGTGATACTCGGATCATACAGCCCTGCCGTCCTGATTAGTCACGCTTAGTCGACAACTAAGAAGCTTTCTACTAAAGCAAAAATTTGTTTTGGTCTATTTTAGCTAATTGAAACTCAGATTCGCCTACATAGGTCTCAGTATGATAGTTACTATCAACTGTGTGTACAAAAATAGTAAACCAAACGGTTTTAAATGCCCCACCCCCTTCCCCCCCCCCCTGGCTTTCTCCTGGATTCGAACCAAGAGCATCAACAAAACCGCCAAATTGATGCGTGTACGCTATCCACTCGGTCACGGTTAACTTGAAAGTTATTACTGTTATAAAATGAAGCCTCTCTTGTCTGAAAAGTCAGAAAGTCGGTGAGCGTTGGTTCTGCGCTCTCCACCCTCATTCGTGTTAATTGCTTCGGGTAGTGAGCTACCATGGTCTAGCTAGAGAGAGCGAGTACGCGCAAAATCGATGTTGCAACTCACGCGATGCAAAGTTTATAGTACGATCTTGATGTGCTTGACTACAGGTGTGGGCAAAAGATATTTTAGTTACCAGATAAAGATTGTCGCTGTCGTCGCTGTCCGGAACATCTTTTGCTGGCGAGGATATGGGAACTAAATGTCAAAGAAGGAAAATCCATACGATTTGACAGCTTGGTACCCAACATGTTCCGGACAGCAGAACAAGGGGAACCGAAGCGACAATCTTTATCTAGTAACTAAAATATCTTTTGTGTGGGCACCCTAAAGTAGTATTTGTTCAACGAAAATTCTTTCTTTTGAGGGAGAAACTCTCAGCTGGGTTGCCGACGATGGCCAAAGGCGACCGAATGTGACGTCACGTCTGGTATACAGTACAATTTTTTATAACAAACGTGACGTTTCACTACGCCCACCCACTACTGTGGGTGGCAATATTTACATTTTGTTAAGAAAATTATTTTGAGCATTTAGTGGAATGTCTTCACTTGTCATAAGACGAGTTTGTACAATCCCATTGAATTCCATTCAGAATTATTGGATTCATTAATCAGAATTATTGGAGTACATCTAAAAGTTACAGTTTCTTATGGAATTCTTGAAGGTATTTGCAAAGGTATTTTGGAGGATATCTAAGGCAATTCCTGAATGAAGTTCTTGAGCAGCAACTGGGGCTTAAGAATTTCTGAAGGAAGTCACCTGAAAGAAATTCTCATAAAGTTGCTGGATTTCCAAATCAAATCATTCATTTCTTCAGAGTAAGTGTCAAATCAAGACATCGTTCAAAAGTATTGAATACTTTGAAGTTTTAGAACGTATTCCCGGTAGAATTTCTTAATCAATTCCAGCAAAAATTTGTTTAAAAATCAAACGGAATCATAGTAGAAACTTCCGAAGGTATATGCGAATATTTCCTAAATAAATTCCGGGAATTTTTTTTTTTAGGAAATTAAGAACTCTTTACGAAGTTCCGAAAAAAGGAAAGAATTTCCGATAGAATTCCTGGAGAAAATGTCGAAACAATTTCAGGAGAAATTTTCTATGGAACTTCTCCTGAACACCTGAAGAAATATCCGAATTTTTGGAATTATTCCCCACATAATGTCTGGAGCAATTTCCAAAGGATTTTTGGGAGGAAGCAGATTCTGGAGGATTTTCAGAGGTAACTCCTTGAGAAACTTCCGAAAAGATTCCTAGAGAAGTTTCTGAGGAAATTTTCGAAGGAAGTTCATGTGCAACATCTAGAGATTTTTCCGAATAAATTTTGGTAGGATATTTGAATGAATTTCAGGAAGAAATATTCGAAGAAATTTCCGAAGGAATTGCTGGTAGAATTGTAAAAATGGAAGAAAAATATCTGGAGAAATTCCTGAAGGAGTTTTGGAGGTATTTTTGAGGCAATATCTAAGGGAAGTTTAAAAGCAATATCTGGATCATTTTCTCATGAATTTTCTGGAGGTATTTTATAAGGAATTTTTGGAGAAATTTCTGACACAATTTCTGAGAGAAGTTCATAAGCAATGTCTGAGAGATCTTCCGATGGAATTCCTGGAGGATCTTTCGAAGGAAATTCAGGAGGAGTACCAAAGGAGAATTTTTTAAAGTAATATTCAGAGGAATTTTTGGAATAATTTCAAAAGGTTTTTTTGGAGGAATTTCCGAAACAGTTCTTGGAGAAATTTTTGAATAAATCCATCAAGACCTTGTACCTACAAGCGCTTCGTTATGCATTATGCTAAGTGTGTGCGTAGCATGTTGCTGTTTATCAAATCTTCATTGAAGTTTGATTGAATTTCTTTTAGTCCGAATCGTGAACAACAAGGTCAGTTAACGTCAAAACTTAGAAGAATATTCCCTTGCATTTCCAAGCATCCGACATACATTCAATTTGCAAAAAAGAACTAACCGCGGTGGAGGTTGGTATTCTGATTCTGACGCAAACCGCAAACCGCAAATGTGACTTTTAAGTGCTCTTGTTGTAGGGGTTATCACGCTTATCTAGAGAGTAGGAGGTGGGTTCTTTCACAATTTACGTAACATTTAATTTGATGATTTTGAACCCCCACCCTCCCCCTAATAACATTACCCACCATTTATTCTTTCTTGATCCTCGTCTACTCACATAGCTACACATTTACAAACATTGAAAAAAAAATAAAGAACCTAAAAAAAGTTAAAGAACTCAACTTTGAGTACGAAGTTCAAATTTTTAACTCAATATTAGGTAGTTTTCTTACTCCTTCTCATGAATGATATTATAAGCAAAGAGAGCTACATCGAACCAACGTGTGCTGTTCCGAAGAAGCCAAATTTGAGTTATTTTCACAATAGTCTCGGGTGAGTGAAAATAACATAAATTCGACTTATTTTTGGCTTCTTCCACGCAAGGGCGGATTTGAGTGAAAGGAACCATAAAGTGAGTTGTTTCGCGGTTTCGTGTAAACAATGAATCGGGCAGAATCAATTTAGGCTGTTACGCCCTTTTTAAATGTTGATTTTATTTTTCAAAAGTTTATTTATTGAGGGATGCGGTAATTCTATCGCTTATGTCATGTGCGAGTTGTATTTGGTGCTTATGTATATTTAGAAATGCACAATTCAGGGTTCGTAATGCTCACTCAATCTCAGGAGCACATGATTTTCCCTCACGAAAGTTTTCGGGGAGAAATCGCTTTTCGGGAAAGAAAAACAGCCTGGAGAGTGATTCATATTCGAGTCTTTTCGTGGCATCATCAATGCAAATGGTAGTAGCTTATGTGGAACAAATAACTTAACGCTTTCATACAGATAGCGTGGTGGTGTGGCTTAAGTAAGCGCATCCCCACAGCTATTATTGTTACTATTCTGGGTTCAAATCCTGGCGCGGCCATACAATTTTGTAATTTGTTCTGCGATAATTCTCGCGAAAAGCGAGTGAGAGATAAAAGCCATGAAACGAAAAAGGATTTTCATTTAATAGGCAAGATTTTCGTTCATCTTCCAATGCTAATTCTAGAGAAAAGATTGATGGGTGAAAGATGCTCCTCAACATAAACAACGAAACAAGATTTTCCCTTGGCCAGAAAAACGCTTGCTTTGGTCTCATTGAAACGAAAAGTCGAAACCCTGACAATTACATAATCATTCTGGCTGAGAATGCTGAGGAAAAGTTCGTTGAAATTAATGAACATTCAATACTCATTTGGCCAAATGATATTATCTACGAAAAACAATTAGAAAAACTTACTTACTAGAGATTGCGGGAGACGGTAGAAATTTATTCAGATCGATAAAAATTAATAACCACGTTGCATTTTCCGAGATTGAACGCTAGCTATTATACACCAAGGCCTTTTGTGACAAAATTGGTACATGATTTGCTCGGCAACTTTCTCATCTTCTCCAGAAGTATTTGCTAGCGCTTTTCAAACACTAGCCTTCAAAACAACACTGTTGGCTCACTGGAAAGCCATAAAACTAAATTCAAGATCAATGACAACGATTCAGAACCAGGTCTTCAATGATTGTTTTTGCCTCTTCTATAGGTACTCATTCAAATTTGAATTGAATTTCACTGGTTTGCTCTAGCCATCTGATGCTTTCATTTATTTTCTCTGGCTTTTCCGAAGCGGCACTTGCCAACCAAAACCCCACAATAAAATGGAGTTTTCATGGATGATCGATAATCACAAACGGTCAAACACCATCCGTAATTTTCTTAGCACTTCCTATAGCAAATTCTTGCTATTTTATTTTACTTAAATAAGCTGAAAACATTCCACTTCACATTATTGGGCAACCGCCTCTCTGCACCAAGTAACACATACACTTTTATTGCTATATTTTTCTTTATTTCCAAAAACTTTTCCCCGTCAAACACACAGAATATCGCGGATAACTGGGAAAGAATTCAAATAGCAAACTAACTGGCAGCAGCTTAGTCCCACGATACCGTAAAAAGTAGAATATTTTCGCACCTTCCGCGTGTAAAACACAATTACTGTTAGCTTAACTTGAAAGTATACTTTTACCGGAATAGAAGTGAGAACGACAAAAAATCCGAATTACGAAAAGATTCCGAATTATGAAAACAGCAGACATAGGTATTTTGCGTATTTTCCACTGCGAATCAAAGCAAACCGTCAGATGCACTAGCCAGCGTAAGGTTCAAACGCTTCGATCAAACGTTTATTTTGTTGCGAGAGAGCGAGAGAGCGCCCGTCGCCACCATCTGATTTGAATTATGTGTTTGAATTCAAGAGACAGTGAACGCAGTGAACGGTTGGTTGCGAGCCGGTGACAAGTGCGGTGTCATCATCATTAATAGACATAGACCGCTGTCATCATTGAAACGCATGGTTGGGCTATAATTTTTTTTTCATACTGCAGTATGAAAAAAATTATAGCCCATAGGACGTCCTGGCTACGATCTACGTCAAATCGTCGTTTGAATCTTTGTTTACAAAAGCAGATAAGTCGTTTTGAAAATTTTGTCTATATTGTCGGCGAAGCACCAACTTAGAATCTGAAGTTCTATCTGTCGAACTGATTGATGCGTTGTTTAGCGCATCTTTAGGCGAATCCAGCGCACTACTTCCGAAGTTGGGGAAGTTGCCTGTATGTAGAGAAAAACCCATCTTCGGTATAAAAAGCGTTCTTCCTTTGACAATATAACGGGTCAACTTGCCTTAACATGCCATCGACGAAATCCCGTGATACCGTGCGAAAAAAAGGTAACAAAAGATCTTAGGCAACCATCATTATCATTATCATGATCTAGACTAAAACGCCAAACTCAATAAACTATCTAATAAAAATATCTGGTGTACCGATATGATGCCAAACACACATTTTCGGTCCTTATTTATAGAGTTTGCTTGATGCATATATATGCTTTGCTATATGTGTATACTCGGTTGAGGGTATCGCTAAGTCGGTGACCTCTTGAGTATGTAACATGTTAAAAGTTCGATGACATTTTCAACGAATTTGATCGTAATACTAATTAAACACTGATGGTATTCGTAAAATGGTGCAAACTATTAGTTTGAGTACGAATACCACAGATCAATCTTTAGTTTAACAATACGAATGGTAATGCCCATATTTGTCTACATCCTTATGTTACGTTTTGACAGGGCAAGTGAAGTGAATTGAATTCAATTGACTTGCCAAAAGTTGAACATGTTCAACTTTCATTTCGGTCAAGTGAATTGAATTAAGGTGTTAACACGTAACACGTTCAATTCGCGTTCGATTCAAGCGACTTGCTCAATTCACTTGCCTTGTTTAAACGTAGCATTAGGGTGAGGCATTTCTATCCACAACGCTTGATTTTGCGCGCATATGCTACAGCTTGATAGAAAAATTGTTTAGAATTTTCATCCAATTTTCAATCTAAGTTTCTTTTATATATTATACATATTAGGATATTAGCTTACATCTTAACAAATAACACTGAATCAGCAATTTGACGCCACAATACACGATTCGAGCTCGCATCTCTCCATCCTCGAATGCGCCCCACGCTCACCAAGTCACGGTGTGCCTGTGACGGTTATTAACGAAAAAAATGTCCATCCATTCTGAACTCGCCTTTCGAAAGATATAATATCCAGGCGTCTGCTGTGAAAATTTCAAAATATTTCATCTAGGGAATCGAAAGTTATTACAGTTACAAATTTAATGATTTTGCGTTCGATATTTCACTAATATGCAACCATGTATACCGTGAATTGCCTCCTGATTACATCCAAATAAATTATTATCAAATATGCGATTTGCAACCTCAATCAACTATAACCTAAAACTTATTCTTCGAATAATAGAAAAAATAGCAAATGATGTTAGAGATGACATTGTTCTAATATCAATGACATAAAATACAATACAATACAACAACAATACAGTATTCAAATTACAGAATTATTGCACTTCAATCTCCTAATCATAACAAAATGTGAATATTGTCTATGACAGACAAGTAACTACACTCTGTATAATGATTCTGCTTTTATTAAACATGATAATAGTTAGTAACATAGAATACCGCGCTGAAACAATTTTGTCTTTCATGGGTACTGGGTAGTTAGTAAGACTAGTAACCAACATTTAAACAACAATGTGCATCATTTGTTGTCAGTTATACAACCATCATCCAGTTCGATTCAAGCAAAAGGCTAGATCACACGAGGAAAACCGCCTTTTCCGAGAACGGTAGACGGAAAGAGCATATATGCCCCACTTCGGAACGTCTGAACAATTTAACTGACTTGTTGAACTAAGATGCGTTTACTTCATAAATTAATGCATTTACTACATAAATAAACTGACATAGGGAATACTAGTATCCGACTTAGAACTAGAAAACCATCGCGTTTCCATAAAGCCAGGTAAGAAAATGAGAGATTTTAGAAGACTGAAACTATTTAAGAAATATTTAACTGTCATGAGACGAGTTTAGTACAATTCCATTTAATTCCACCAAATCGTATTACTTTTACATATACGTTTTTCGACCTCAACTGTAAGGTCGTCTTCAGTGTCTCGTACTTGACTCGACTCAAGTCTGTTGACTTGTAAGGTCGTCTTCAGTGTTTCGTGAGTCGAGTCAAGTACGAGACGATCTTACACTTAATTGTTTTAACCAGGATCTCAGCAAAATGGTCAACTTTACCGAGATTCGCACAGCTGTTATCAAATTTGTCAAAAGTGCTGAAAATCAGCAAATGATTTGCCAAAAATCAGTTAACAAACATCATTTTTGCCGGAATATCAGCTTTTTATTTTGTTGGCGTAAGGCTGAGCGGGTTTTTGCCGAGCTGCAGAAATAAAAATAAAGTGTGTACAGTTAAGGTCGAAATGCGTATATGTAAAAGTAATACGATTTGGTGGAATTGAATGGAATTGTACTAAACTCGTCTCATGACTGTGAAATATTTCTTAAATAGTTTCAGTCTTTTAAAATATCTCATTTTCTTACCTGGCTTTATGGAAATGCGATGGTTTCCCTCTTCTAGTTCTAAGTCGGATACTAGTATACCCTCTGTCAGTTTATTTATGAAGTAAATGCATCGTAGCTCAACAAGTCAGTTAAATTGTTGAGACGTTCCGAAGTGGGGCATATATGCTCTTTCCGTTCACCGTTCTCGGAAAAGGAGGTTTTCCTCGTGTGGTCTAGCCTTTCCCATTTTTTCCAAATTGAACACGTTTTCGTACCACTGCTTGAATCGAACTGGATGATGGTTGTATAACTGACAACAAATGATGCACATTGTTGTTTAAATGTTGGTTACTAGTCTTACTAACTACCCAGTACCCATGAAAGACAAAATTGTTTCTGCGCGGTATTCTATGTTACCAACTATTAGCATATTTAATAAAAGCAAAATCATCATACAGAGTGTAGTTACTTGTCTGTCATAGACAATATTCACACTTTGGTATGATTAGGAGATTGATGTGCAATAATTCTGTAATTTGAATACTGTATTGTGGCTGTATTGTCTATTTTGTCATTGACATTAGAACAATATTATCTCTTACATCCTTTGTTATTTTTTTTCTATTATTCAAAGAATAGGTTTTAGGTTATAGTTGGTTGAGGTTGCAAATTGCATATTTGATGATATTTCATTTAGATGTAATCAGGAGGAAACGGTATCACGGTATCACAGTATATATGGTTGCATATTAGTGAAATATCGAACGCAAAAATCATTAAATTTGTAACTGCTATAACTTTCGATTCCCTAGATGAAATATTTTGAAATTTTCATAGCAGACGCCTGGATATTATATCTTTCGAAAGGCGAGTTCAGAATGGATGGACATTTTTTTCGTTAATAACCGTCACAGGCACACCGTGCAAGTCGTTCTTTACCTGGTCAGTCCCACTGCGCTCGCTACGATCCACGCCGTCTTGTACCTGCCAATCCGGAAGCGAACACCATCTTTGTACGGTATTCTGGCAACATGCCTTGCCCATCGTACCCTACGAGCTGGGCGAGCTCGTGGTTCATCTTTGCCGCCACAAACCGTCTTCTTGCACACCGACAAAGATAGTCCTAAGCACCCGTCTCTCGAATACTCCGAGTGCTTGCAAGGCCTCCTCGAGAATGGTCCACGTTTCATATCCGTAGAGGACTACACGGCCTTATGAATGTTTTGTACATGACACATTTGGTGCGGTGGTGAATCGTTTTGACCGCAGTTTCTTCTCGAGCCCGTATCAGTCATTGGCAAGGATCCAAGATAGACAAATTCACCGACCACCTCGAAGATATCCCCGTCTATCGTTACACTGCTTCCCAGGTGGTCCCGCCCAAGCATATACTTTGTCATCGATGCATTCACCAGTCCAACTTTTGTTGCTTCACGTTTCAGGCGGATGTACAGTTCTGCCACCTTTGCAAATGTACGGCCGACAAAGTCCATGTCATCAGCCAAACAAATACATTGACTGGATCTGTTGAAAATCGTACCCCGGATCTCCACATGACAGCTTTTACCGCAATGATTAACAACAGGCACGAAAGTCCATCACTTTGCCTTAGTCCCCGGCGCGATTTGAATGAACTGGAGTGTTCGCCCGAAATCTTCACACAGTTTTGCACACCATCCAAGCTGTTCTCGTCCATATTTTTTCATAGCTCGCCCGAAATCTTCACACAGTTTTGCACACCATCCAAGCTGTTCTCGTCCATATTTTTTCATAGCTCTACACCAGTGATCCCCAACATGCTTACTATCAAGAGCCGCACAGAAATTTTGAGCTGTTGGAGCAAAAGATATTTCAGTTACATTGTTAGATAAAGATTGTCTTTTCGGTTCCCTTTGTTCTGCTGTCCGAAATATGTTGGGAACTGTCAAATCGTATGTATTTTTACTTCATTGACATTTAGCACCTTATGCTCGCCAGCAAAAGATGTTTCGGAGATGTAGCGGTTAAAAAACACAGAGTCCCTACCAAATAAAGAAAGAAATAAAACAAAAAAAATCAAATTTGCTACATATTATCATAACCCGGGGCGATAAGACCGAAGTTTATTTGCTGTCCGTTATAACGTCCGTGTATGAAGTTATGAATTTATTGAATCATAATGATAAAATTCTTCACGGTATATAAGTAGCGCAAAAATCGGAACTACTGCGGTGGGCTGGGCACGTAGCCAGAATGTCGGACAGCAATCCGGTGAGAATGGTTCTCGACAACGATTCGACGGGAACAAGAAGGCGAGGTGCACAGCGGGCAAGGTGGATCGATCAGGTGGAGAACGATTCGCGGACCCTCCGCAGACTGAGTGGTTGGCGAAGTGCAGCCATGGACCGAGCTGAATGGAGAAGACTTTTATGTATCCAGCATTTCGCGCACGGTAATGGCTGCCGTTTTTTGACACTTGACTGCCTAGAAAAGTGTCAAAAACGGCAGCCATTACTGCGCGCTGTTGCTGGATTGCACAGGCCACTCCGGCCTCTGGTAATAAATAAAATAAAAAAGTAGTGCTTCAACATCATAATAATGTGAGCTTTACCGTATTCCGAGTACTCCAAAATATTGGGAATGATAAGTTTTATGTTTATCAATGTTGTTTATCAATGTATGTTATAGAACTTGCATGTTTCTTGAGAACTACACAGCTGTTCCATATCTTCGCACTCCACTTCTTCCAGACGGTGTTTCTTCACCTGAAAAGGCGGGTCTGCTGTCTCTGATTTCATCTATAACGTTCCACGTTCTGCGGGTCCCTTGCTGCAGCGCAACCGCCCGCTACTCAAAGTTAGATTGCGTAATTTCAGGACGAACGAGGTTGGGTTGGGATTTAGGTTTGAGTACATCCTACTATTGATGGTACGTAAGACTTTTCTTTCGATAACTCAATATACGCGTACTTTATAGGCGGCGTTCTGCAATGCGATAACGCGGTGTCCAGCTTGTCTTTTTTTGTAGAAGAGGCACACGACACTTCCTATCTACTCTTACAGCAGACACACACATCTCAAATCGTGAAAATCACCCAGTGCTGCGACCATGCCAATTGACTTGTTAACCAGTTAACCTAGCTAAAATAGCTCTCCTGGAGATGGTCAACTCAAAGTGCTTTGTTGTTTTCAGTCACTCAATCTCTTCTTGGATATCTTGGAGACCTGGAGGTGTAAAATGTATGCCCTGCTTGCGCGCCTTAAGATTCGTCACCATCTTCTTCTTCTTATTGGCATTACATATCCCACTGGGACATTGCCGCCTCGCTGCTTAGTGTTCATTCAGCACTTCCACAGTTATTAACTGCGAGGTTTCTAAGCCTAGTTATAATTTTTGCATTCGTATATCATGAGGCTAACACGATGATAGTTTTTATGCCCAGGGAAGTCAATACAATTTCCAAACCGAAAATTGCCTAGACCGGCACCGGAAATCGAACCCAGCCACCCTCAGTATGCTTTTGCTTTATAGCCACGCATCTTACCGCTAAGCTAAAGAGGACCCCTTAGTCAGCATACCTCCATCGTTGTCTGTCACATCGATACTGATGCTCCGTCTCTTAACGGTATCAAAATTCCTGCTGACGTTTTCGTCTGGTGTGCAGTGTAGCAGCAATCTAGTCCATGATGCCCATGTTTACCTGTTCTGAATCGACATCTTCACTACAGGGACGCTAACATTATTCCTACCACAACACCCAACAATTCACCTAACAGTTCACTTAAAAAAAACGCATAATCTATTTTAGAGATTTTTTGTGAATAACTATACTTCCAGTTTTGTATTTTTAATTTTGTTTGTATATCATTCTTATGTAGGAGGAAAGACGGCTTTGGCAGGTTTTGTTCTATTATTGGCTGGGGGTTTTTGTCGACCAAATTTTATGAAATTTGGCCACAATATTCTTTGATATGCAAAGAATGTTTAGGCCAAACTAGTCAGTCATAAAAAACCCCCTTGCGAATAATAGAACAAAACCTGCCAAAGCCGTCATTCCACCTATATGTTAATAATTATTAAATTCAATACCTTCGTTATTAAAACGGAACCATATTTCTCCACTCCTTCACATACATTAAATTTTGTAATTATCGAATATACGCCCCCACAATCATCCTATTATATCACCGCCCTCCCTAAAAATAGACGACTAAGTACCCCATATTTTACGACGACAGGGCTGGTAATAAATAACCATTGCATTAACTTTCAAAACACCTCGTTTAATTAAAAGACTTCGGCAGTAGCGCCCAGTAAAACCAAGTTGAGCGTGATAGGTTGCGTTGACCTCTGATATCCAGACTTCAGATTTGTCTTGATAGTTTTTTGCTACAGGCCAGAAAATTAGGTAGACCAATCCCACCAGCTAACGTAGCGCTGGAGGAGGGGTTTTCTCTAAAATTGGGTCATAGTCTCCTCCTTCCAGAAGATGATTATGAACACAATTGAAATATAATCGAGCATCTTTCTTGACCTGTCCAGTGTTAAATTCTGTTTCTATGGTAACAAGTGGACGGTGCAGGGTTGCTGGTTTTTTAATAGACACGTATGAGATATGCAGTTGCACAGAAATTCGCTATCGGAAAATGAAATGTATGTTCGGTGTCAATAGTATTTTTAGTATAACTTCTGCTACTTTCATCATATGAAAATTGTTTTTATTGAAGCCTCAGGAAAAAAAATGTAGTGCTTGGATTTTACATAACTTGCTTCAAAAAAATTTAAAAAATCAGAATAGATTTTTGGGTTGAAAATATCCCCTTAAATGGTAAAAAAGTCAAATTTGCTCCGATGAAATATTTCAATCGACACAGATCCTTAAACTAGAGGTCAAAAACTAAGATCTAACGGCTTCACATCCGAGGTGCATTCACTTTGCATAATAGTTGCCTTTAAGGTGAAGGTGGGTTGAGTACCAAAACAAAGCTTTGAAAGTATTGGTACAATACAAACTGTCATATACTGTAGTAGTATTGGTGTCGTATTTATGAAAAATCAAAAAATATTAGTAGGGTGGTTCAAAAAACGACCCAGCTCCACCACGCTCACTTGATTCTGTCCCATGCTCAGAGTGTCCTCCAAAAGCCGATTTGAACAAAAACTGATTGAGAACAAGCCGATTTAAGTTTGTATGAAAACTATTATGGGAAACTAAACCATTCATTACACTGGCTACAGCGCCTCCCCTCCAAACGCTGGCGAACAGATAGCCCACATAGCTGAAAGCAACATTCCAGAGACTTCACTGAACGCACCTTAGGAAAGATCCGTTGAAATAGCATTTTATACTCCGCTCACCCCATGTCACACTTTTTGTATGAAGTTTCTGTTCCTGGTGAGATAGATATGATCACAGAAAAAATCTGGCTATTTTGTTGAATTACACAAACACAATGTCAGCGGAACGGAAACGTTTCTGTTTTATTATCATGCTAAAGATTTGCAACCTCGATTAAAATCGACTCCCAACTATTGGAACGTTCATTCAATATGCACTGTCTAAGGAGTTAAAGCTCTTGAAATTCATCCAGTTATATGGTCTTCCCCTCACCAGCGACCAATCACGGAGTGCCACAATCAGAATAATGTAAAATTCAACCTCGCCATATCAACTGCCATACAAACCTGAAACGACCTGAGCACGGTAAGTCCCTATTCAAACCAACCGAAACCAGCGAACGACACCCAAAATATGAAACATAATCGACTGAGCGCGGCGGAGCAAAATCAGTTTTGAGCCACCCTGTTTATTAGTTTGCTGCTATCGGTACCGGTGTTTACATTCGCTCCGCGATCAGTTTTTAGTCGTTTTTTTTCGAACAAAAATAGCAGTTTATATTAAGTTTTCGCGTCAAACAAGTGACTGATTTCATAAAGTGATGTTTCATTTGCATTCCATCAACATTTCGGGCTGCTCATGTGCGGAGAAGTGTGTAAAAAAATGATTTTTTCAATGCCCTTTGAGAAGAAGTGGAGTGCAGTGATAAACCAAAAAAACCGCGGACGGCAGTTAAATTGGCACGAAACTGCTGGTTTAGGCTATATTTCGAGCCGAAATGCATAGGACTTTTTGAAGAAACATGTTAATTATCACGGGAAGTACATAAATATACTGTGAACAGGTTAGTAATCTGAATATTAAACTTTTGTTCGATGCTGTTCGATGCATTCGAATGTTGGTGGGAGAGGAGTGCGGGAGGTGTGGGGTTGACCCGTGGAAGGTCCGGTGCCATATTGACTGCCATCGTGGTACTCTTCCAACTATGTCCTTAAACATAGCGTGTATTGCGTGGTAGCTTGGTTGATGTTAGTGATTCCACCCGTTCAAATTAATTGCATCATCTCCCTCCGACGCGCTATCAAATTTGCTAGTTACGATTGAGTTTTGCACTTTAAAGAAAGTTCATGTCGGATTGTCGGTTCAACCTTCTTTTGTATGCATAAAGACCTCAAAAATGGCCGAAATAAAGGAGAAATAAGCAGAATCAGAAGTGGCGTGAAACCAAACGCAAATATATTTATATGCAGCGTTTGGTTTTCGTAAGGATTGGGATGTCCCCGACTGAAAGCCAGTCGAGTGGCTTCAGCGGCCAATGAGTCATGTTAATTCCACGGTTAGAGACTCAAAGTCCATCCAACTGGGAACAACTATTCGACTTCTTGTTTCAGTTGGCCTCCGAGCAGTTTGCTCAATGTTAATAAAACGACACAAATTATTATGGCAAATACTATCAATTTCGAATAGCTACGTAGTCCTACGTCACCTTTGCGTACAACCCGATTGGGCTGCACCTTTGAGTTTTTTGCGACGTTTTTCTATATTTTGCAATTGTGTACTCCAATATAGAAAAGACAGGC